>NC_092248.1:3083264-3118264 GCF_036320965.1 Panulirus ornatus | reverse complement strand
GACTAGACTAACGTAAAGAGGGAGGAAACCTAGAGGGAGGACGGAGGGAGTCGTCGTCCGTGGAGTGAGGGAGGAGGAGGAGGTGGAGGGAGCAGGAGTAACACAGAGGGTGGGCCAGACTAGCGAGGTCGGGCGGGCTGGGTGGGCGGCTGGGGGGATCGTGGGTGAGGCAAGAGGAGGGAGGGCGGGCAGCGAGGAGGAGGAGGAGGAGGAGGAGGAGGTGGTGTTGGTCGGACGAGCGTCAGTGTTGGGGTTGGGGGAGAGGAGGAGGAGGAGGTGGTGGTGCTGGAGGGGTGTGGAAGGTTGGGGGGGACCCAGGCACAGAGAGAGAGGCCAGTTTTATCCAGTAATAACTGGCGGGAGGCGAGCCTCACCCCGCCTCGACCTTGTGCCATGATCCTCCGTTTTCTTTCGCGGAAGCACTCTGTTTTCGAACACGTCTAACTGGTTGATTCAAGCTTGCGCGTTGAGTCTGCATCATGATGCAAAGAGGACGCGACTCACCTTCTGTGTGACATACTCCTGCGACCGCCTCGTATATGAACATCAAAGCTGATAGATACTAGTATGCGTCGAATTGAAGATGCGCGCAACAGGCCACGGCACGAACCGACGCGCAGGAGTGGAGGACAGCCACCCCTCCCCCCTCCCCTCCCCTCCGGTGACCGTACTCTTGCGCAGCAAAACACGAACATATATATATATATATATATATATATATATATATATATATATATATATATATATATATATATATATATATATTGAGCAGGTCGTGTCCCGCATGCTTGCCTGCCTGCCTGCTTGCACTTGAACTGGAAAAAAACTAAAGTTTATTTTCCCTCAGTTAGTTGGTAAAGGCGTGTGTGTAGCCGTGAGTGCTGGGGAAGACGTTGTTCTGCTCCTAGTGGTTGCCCGACTTCGTCAGCTGTGAAGGGAGGTGTCAGCCTTGGTGTCTGGTGTTAAAAGTTCAGTTCAGGGAGCAGTAGCTTGTTAGACAGGTCCTTAGAATATACGTGGTCTTCGTTATATTGCGCGGGAGACCCTTGCCCAGTGACGGACCATGGTCTATAGATCAGAGTGGTCCGGTACGTGCAGTGCTCGCAAGAGCGGCCTCCTCCCGCGCCAGGTGGTTCAGAAGGCACGCCCCGGAGCACGCCCTTTGGTACGGCTTACCACACTAAGTTTCCATGTATCTTAAGATTCTCTCCATCCCCTGTGTGCCAACAGTGATGAGATTCCAACCCTGAGTGTCCCGTTAGCCATAGTATTGGCTCGTTACCCCTGCAGGGTAATAAACACATCGTACCGTGACGACGGTGTGTGTGTGTGTGTGGCAGATGTTAGCTCAGTTCCACCTTCCGTCCTTTCCTCCCCCAGGGTGAGGCAAACCCCAGGTCCGGTGCGGCACAGCAAGGTGACCATGCAACGATCCTGGAACTAACTGACCCCACACTGACCTCGTCTGTGTTCTACGTAATGTGGGATGACCTGTGTTATATTACCAAGGTCACTTTACCTAGCTGATTACTCCACTAATTCACTTTTGCATACTCTTAATTTTCGTTGTGTCTTTGTCTCTCTCTCTTTTCCTGTATTATCTCACTTGAATGTTGTGAGTATGACATATTACACCTTACCAAATATTCTATGTGGTACTTTTATGTGGTATTTCATCATTCTATTGCATAACTCTTATACTTTTTAACCTGGAATTGAGCTTTTAGCCATGAAGAATTTCATTTTGCATCATGTATGCAACCTGACCATAAAGACATCCTACCTTATCTTATCTTATCTAATGCTAGAGAGACATCCTATCTTATCTTATCTTATCTAATGCTAGAGAGTCATCCTATCTTATCTTATCTTATCTAATGATAGAGAGGACCCACAATGGACGATGCCAAGTCCCATAATGAGTTTGACGCTCTGTACCTCCACACTGCTAACTCATAACTACAAACTTCGTCTGTTGTTCTTACGATCTGATATCCAACTTACCACTAACTGCAGGAATATCAAGCAGTTATCATCCTTAACTGATAAGTCTCTCTGTACACGAGAATGAGGCGTTGGGTGAGTGGGTGGGACAAATCAAATGCTGTACTACCCCTACCTAAAACCCTTGGGCCTACAACAACGGCCGGGCTGGTTTTTCACACGCCCCTGACTCTACCACATTGCAGTTACCTTCAGTTAGTCTTACTTCCTAGTTACTCAAAGTCCTGTTCTAACGCTAACTACGACCCGTTAAGCTTGCTGACCTATCGTCCTATAAGGTTGGGTAGACACGACTGCCACTTGCCCGGATCCGACATGAACAACTCATGTGTACGCCAGGGGTGGCTTAGGTCAACCTAAAGTTTACACACACACACACACACACACACACACACACATGCGTGTGTGTGTGTGTGTGTGTGTGTGTTACCGGACCCCACCTGCTTGAGGTTACAGCGTGAGTAGAAAGTCACCTTTGGTGAGGCTGTTCTAAGCACAGAGTCCAGTGTCGTTAAAGAACTTCTCTCTCCAAAGGAGTCCATCCTTACCCTGCTACTGAGTGCAGCGCAGCCCTTGGAGCTGCCAGGGGTCCCTGGGAAAGCCGTCCATTAGGGTAATGAGATTATATTCATTCGATATTTTCGGATTCCTCAGCCTTGAAGCCACCTTCGTAAATTGTCCTATCATCGTAAAGGACGGAAAGGAGTACAACGTGATCGTAAAGAGGTCCACCTCATCCTGCTCCTGCGTGAGATTATCCTGGAAACTGTAGAAGCCCCAGAAAAGGGGACCTGGGGTTGCATGAGCAAATATGACGATTTCTTTTTGTCTAATGTTAGAGATAACGTGTAATTCATTCTCCTAGATAAGGACTTCAACTATGTGTACCTTCAGCTGGGCAGCCCACCTACCTCTCGTTAGTAAACAAGTTAGATCATACGGCGAATGTAATCCCTTTACCCGGCGCGATTTCGCGTCCCTCACCCATGTATATTATCATCCGTTCTTTATAAGCCTTCTCCAGATCCATAAGTGCCACATACAGATCCATAAGTGCCACATACAGATCCATAAGTGCCACATACAGATCCATAAGTGCCACATACAGATCCATCTGTTTTTCTAAGTATTTCTCACACACATTCTTCAAAGCAAAATACTTGATCCACACATCCTCTACCACTTCGGCTACCACACTGCTCCCCTCCCCCTAATCTGATGCTTTGTAGATGCCTTCACCCTCATATTTATGTGTCCTGAATGGCGAGGATATCCACAAACGCTGACAATGTTCAGCGAAGACTGCCATATGTTCCAGTGTGATGGCCGCCTGCTATATTGTTTATGTGGAGAGGGTTTTATGACGTCTGACTTGAGCCTCAGGGAAACGTGAATGGGCGAATCACACTCCTCTTGGTAGTCCCTCGTCAGGATTCATCACCGAGAACTTGACCAATAAGAGACACCATCTAGTGTGACGTCAGCGCGTGCGTCATGAACTGGTCAGATGACGTGGGCTCAGAGAGGCTTGTCAACTTGAAGCTACATTTCTGGTATGTCAGCTGGTCCTCGGGAGTGTCGATGTTAGTCCCAAGTCTGTGGCAGGAAGGAGACGCATTCTTTTGTCCTGCAGGTGTTTGTTACGGTTATAGAAGCAAGGTTGGTTCACGAGAGGGATGGCCCGGGTAATGACGTCAACGCCTGGGGGTTCAAACGAGGCTCTTGTGGTCGTGCGCCATCATACGACGGGGTTATTCATCATCTTGTGGGCGCGACGGTACGACCCATGATAACGAAAGGTGTGGGTCCTTTTGGTGTGGGAGGGGTGAGGGTGATGATGATGACGTGACCCTTGACCTGTTTGTTTGTAGGGCGGCGGGTCATCCAACCGAAGGAGGTTCGACAGGTTGAGGATCAAGAGCTCCTGAAGGAGGTAGAGGTGAGGCCCCTGCCCCAGCTGGTGCACGGTGCTTACCCCTCTGACCTGACCAGGTGTTGAGGAGAGGAGTATTTCACCCTGTGATCAAGTAGTCAACAGGAGGAGGTGGTGGGAGGGATGGAGGAAAGGATCAGACAATGAAGGTTGAATAAGGAAACAGAAGACAGTTGGAGAGCGAGCAGAGATGTACGTTTCTGATACACTGTAGGGGCGAGGTAAATTGGTTAATGTATTTCCGGGGTTACCAGGTGTGTACGTGTGTGTGTGAGTGTGTGTATGTAGTGATTTATAGGCTAGAACTGTATACCCAAGACATTGGTGTGTGTGTGTGTGTGTGTGTGTGTGTGTGTGTGTGTGTGTGTGTGTGTGAATGCTACCAGTCTGCCATCTTGATGCGAAGTCAGGGGTGATGCCATGTGAAGGTGGGTCTTCATGGTGGAACCATGAGCACCATTAGGTATTGTTGCGCAGATGACGTGACACCATTAGTGCCTATCTGATGAGAGAGGATGGTCATTTGTAACAGATATGACGCAAACCTTACGTACCCAGGCCATTGTACCCTAGGGTTGTGTACTGTTGAAGTGGGCAGGTTAGTGGCACAAGCCGTATCCAAACCATCGTACCCCAGGGTTGTACTATTGGAGTGTACTGGTAGTATCACACACTGTCTCCAGGCCATTGCACCCTTCGGTTGTGGACTGTTGGTATGGGCAAGTTAGTGGCACAACCGTATTCGAGCCATTTTACGCATGCGTTGTGCTTTTGGAATAGGCAGACTCAAGGTATAACTTCTTGACTACACTTGTTTGTGTGACTCTGCTGCTAGCGAGAGGGAGTGCTCAGGTGGTGGTGTAGTATTGGCCTCCCTACCAGTACCCCAGCTAACTCAAGGATCATCCCGTCCCCTCTTGAAGCAATCAGTTAGGTAGGAGGCTGTTGACAGCAGCTACCCAGGGTGCTAACACCGTCCTGACTGAGGAGGGTTAAAGTGGTGGCTGGAACCATCTTACACTCGCCATGTTGAAGATTGTTGGTCTTACTTTACACTTACATTGTTGGTTTTACTTTACGTCTCATCAAAATTGGACTAACGGGCCATCTCATGCCAAACATCATACACTTGCTCAAACCTCCCTTATATTCTGAACATAAGTTCTCTCGCTACCTCCTGTGTGCGCAGTCGTTTTTAATAGCAATCATGATAGAGTTCAGCATGTCTTATGGGCGGGCCCTAGTCCCTGGCATCATGGGGTGCTAAGAATCTCCCTGGTTTCCGCCTGACTCTTCTGCCAATGAGAGGGAGTTCTCAGACAGTATAATAGCACCAGCCTCTCCCACGAGCTTTCCCTTCTCTGACAGACTTTCCTCTTTTCCCCTTCGAAATGTACGTCACTGGGAAAGTACTTTCCACTTTCTACAGTAAGGATCCTGTGGTTATGATTTGTCGAGATGGGATACATTCATCAACTCTCCAGACGCCTTAGGAGACTTGGACGTATCATTTGTGTCGGGAGTGTAACTCTCTCTCTCTCTCTCTCTCTCTCTCTCTCTCTCTCTCTCTCTCTCTCTCTCTCTCTCTCTCTAGCTTGACACTTTGTCTAAAGTTAAATTACGTGATGGGGGTGTTAGAATAATGTGGCCATAAGTTCTGAAAAAGGTCTTCGCCATAAAAGGTGAACGAGTGAGCTCGGCTGTAGTAAGAAGCGGGGACGTATGGGTTTAACATTTTGAAGTGATAATCCACGTGTTCCGAGGGACATAATCCCATGTGTCATGTCCACTAGGATTATCTTTCATATCTGATTATCATTTCTGTAAATAATCCTTCAAATATATATATATATATATATATATATATATATATATATATATATATATATATATATATATATATATATATATATATATATATATATATATATATATACTATACCTTAAACCATGCCTTTTTTAAAATATATATTTCTAGCTTCTATATGCTTTTTATTTGTAAGCTTAAATAACTTCTATTATGACACTGAATTAAGAAAAATACTCTTCCTCTACAGAAACTATGTATGATGGCGTGGTGTCAGGCGTGCTGCCCTAGAAATGTAACCTCATTAAAAAAAATAGCTGAGAACGAGTGGAACATGGCACACATCACAACTGTCGCAAGTAACTGTCGTAAGTAAATGTCGTAATTGATTGTCGTAAGTAAGCTGAAGTTGAACTACTATTTCTTGTAAGTAGTGGCTGAACGTTAGATCTACCTGCTTAACCTGTTTGTGATGATGATGATGTCAGTAGTATTAAAACTAATTCTACTACTAATTCTACTATCAGTAATTATTCGTCTGTTTTCCGGCGCTACCTCGCTGACGCGGGAAACAGCGATTATGTAAAATAGTAATAGTACTAATGATAGAAATGATGATGACCGTGCCGTCGTGCTCAATGGTCGTGCCGTCGTGCTCAAGGGTCGTACCGTAGTGCTCAAGGGTCGTACCGTCGTGCTCAAGGGGCTTACCATCGTGTTCAAGGGTCGTACCGTCGTGCTCTAGGGTCGTACCGTCGTGCTCAAAGGTCGTACCGTCGTGCTCAAGGGTCGAACCGTCGTGCTCAAGGGTCGCACCGTCGTGTTCAAGGGTCGTACCGTTGTGTTCAAGGGTCGTACCGTCTTGCTCAAGGGAAGTGACATGGATTTGTCTGTGGCACCCCTATATAATCCCATATATAAAAGTACCATAATCCCATGACCCCTAGTATATCATATAGTGATGATATACAATCATATACATAAGACGACATGGGAGTTCTCATTGCAATATACACTGCTTGTTAGGAGCCTTAGATTAGTTGTGCCTAAAGTAGTTCTTGGCACAGACCAAGTCTTTGGCAAGGTAATATTGCTTGGTAAATTCATGTACAACGTATCGTTCGTTGTCTGAGATATTCTGCACTTTGTTACGTAGCTGAGCAGTGTAGTTCACCAGGAAAGTGTCTGAATGTGTTTCGTGACCTTGTCTTGTTGGAGATATTGTAATTATTGTACCATCTCTCTTAGATGGTTGTGGTAATTACTTTCCCCATATAGTTTGTTCATTCTCTCTCTCTCTCTCTCTCTCTCTCTCTCTCTCTCTCTCTCTCTCTCTCTCTCTCTCTCTCTCTCTCTCTCTCTCTCTCTCTCTACGTGCCAAGATCTCATTGCAAGAGAGATTTCATTATATGAATTATGAGGAAATGATGATGGGTATCTTCTCACATTTGAACGCTTGGTGAGTTGTATATTTATGGAAGCAGGTGTGTGTGTGTGTGTGTGTGTGTGTGTGTGTGTGTGTGTGTGTGTGCGAATGATGATGCGTGTGTACATAATTAACCCACTTCAAATCATCTGTTTGTATTGTACAAGGAGGGAGTTCTACACTCGTGGGGCCTCACCTATTGAACCATATCTACTATCACACAATGAAACCTGTACACCGTCAGCATTTGCAGTCTCGTTACTCACTAAATGTTACAGAAGTTATTCTTGACAGCTTTTCTAACACGTTTCTTGCTTCATGTTTACGTCCCCATGGTTGATGGGCCTCCGTGTCTTTTCGAAGTTCTGGTCACTGTCGACGTTATCATCTGTAGTTGAGACATTTCCAGGTTGGGATCAGGTGCATGAGACAACTGTTTGCTGGTGAGGGTCTGCACATACGTGCACACAGACCCTTCCTCCTCCTCCTCCTCCTCGTCCTCCTCCACCTCAGGGGAAAACAGCCACCCCACCTCCCTCATTATAATCCGTCCCCCTCCTCTAAAACCCCACCCACTGCCACCCACCACATTTCCCCTCCAGTATGCCCCTCCCCGCCTGGCTCGCTCTGTGACCTCAGCAGCTGTTGGCTGACAACTAAACCCAACACCTGAGCCAAGACGTTCATGCCAACTGAGGAGAGAAAAAATGCCGTAATATATAAATATATATATATATACATATATATATATATATATATATATATATATATATATATATATATATATATATATATATATATATATACATATATATATATACATATGTATCCCTGGGGATAGGGGAGAAAGAATACTTCCCATGTATTCCCTGCGTGTCGTAGAAGGCGATTAAAAGGGAGGGGAGCGGGGGGCTGGAAATCCTCCCCTCTTGTTTTCTTTTTAATTTTCCAAAAGAAGGAACAGAGAAGGGGGCCAGGTGAGGATATTCCCTCAAAGGCCCAGTCCTCTGTTCTTAACGCCTCCTCGCTAATGCGGGAAATGGCGAATAATACGAAAGAAAAGAATATATATATATATATATATATATATATATATATATATATATATATATATATATATATATATGTGTGTGTGTGTGTGTGTGTGTGTGTGTGTGTGTGTGTGTGTGTGTGTGTGTGTGTGTGCATATCTAAGTAAACAAACATCCAGGAAAGAAAAAAGAAAATTGAAACAGGAAAACTTTGTTATGAAAAAACACGTGCGAGTCATACCAGAAATACAGAAGACATGTGATTATCACTTTACTTTGGCGTTACCTGAGCCATGCTTGCTTCTGTTGCGTTATATCAGCCTTTGTAAACTCGGGGAGAGAGAGAGAGAGAGAGAGAGAGAGAGAGAGAGAGAGAGAGAGAGAGAGAGAGAGAGAGAGAGAGAGAGAGAGAGAGAGAGAGAGAGAGAGAGCCTGTCATGCAGGGCACACTTGACAGGCAGGTGTTAACGTTCATTTGGTGACCCTGGTGTACAGAGTGGAGACCTTAAAGACGGTGCTTGAGTCTTCCTCACCCAAGAGGGTTGGGTTACCTGTACATTAGCACGTAGTGGGGAGACAACCAGGTGTATCGCTGACGCTCCAAGAAGCCAGGTTTTCCTCGTAGTGGGGCCATTATGGCGAATAGATCTTGGACACGTGAAGGTCCGTATCTATAAGTAGGTGGACGATACACGTCAAGATGAGGAATTTCCCTAGTTGCGTCAGGCGTGGTTGCTGGATACGGGTATAAGGTACATCAGCAGTGAGAGAGATCGTTAATAAGACAGACATAGGTATAGACAGGTAGTTACAAGACGGGTACATCCATGGGTAAGGGGGAAGGTATCCTTATTCTGTGGCAGCTTTTCCAATGGACACTCTTGGGGCATCACAGTTGGTAGTCTTATACTCCTATTACGTGGTAGATTATTTGAAAGGTAACGATAGATATGATGGTAGGCTCACACTGTTCACATACACCTTTTTTGTCTCTTTTTGCAGGAGTGGGCTGGTATTGCCTCCAGTCCGTGTGTGTGTGTGTGTGGTGTGTGTTTGTGATTACCTCCCTGTGAACACTGGGGGAAAGCTTACCCTCGCACGGGGTCCACCGTCTCGTAATCCCACATTCCTTTCATACATCTCAATATCGAACTTCCTCTCGCGTCTCCAACCCACTTGGTTCCCCTGGTAACGTCCGTGCGTGACTCTGACACTTGAGGGGAACTGTCTCCATGTAAGTCCTCAGTCTCGTCTTGTATCCCCTGGTTCTGGTATTCCTCTGAACGTAAGAAAGGTAAGTCTTTTTCCGGCCCTGTAAAGATCCAGAGGCGGTTATCATGTCCCCCATCTCTGTGGACAGGTCGGGGGTTCTCGCCTCCACCTCCTCCTCCTCCTCCTCCTCCTCCTCCTCCTCCATTCCTCGTATCTCGTGTCACTTGATTGCGTCACTGTCCTCGTTTGCATTCACTTGGACCTCTTCCATTAGGTTACTGCGTTTCCCTCGAGCGAGAGGAGACCAAACCAGTGACGTGTGTTCTAACCTGCGCGGCAGGCGTGCCATAACAATGATCCTAAGTTCCTTAATATCACGTAAAATCCTTGTTTCGTACATTCTGTTTCTTAAGTGCCGATGTATCTTTCTCGTGTATAGTCTGTATTACTATGACCACATTAGCAATTACCACCCATACTGGGTGGTTGTGATGTAGTCTTTTGACTATGTTCATGTACCTTGTTGAACCTGAGCTGATATAGTGTTGCACTATGTAAATGATCTACCACCGAATCAGTTTCTGTCCAATAGACTTTAATGATCATAATGATAAGCGTGCTGCACGTATTATCCCAATGTAAACACTTCTGTGTTCACACAGCTGTGAGGCAGGGTTTAGCGTTGATCAAAACACAGCCATGATTTTTTTTTTGACCTCCCTGTCATCTTTTCGGTACGTGACTCTTCCAGCGATGACTTGGCCACGATAGACTTTAGAGAGGGCTCCCACATGTTAATGTATTGACGTGGAACTTAAAATTTTGCCTGGGCCTTACATTTCTGAGGATTAAATGCCATCGGTCATTTACCCGACCACTGCTACATCATGATGATGATCCTACAGGAATCTCTCTTACTTGTCACCTCGTTAGTCATTTCTTTCGTACAGTCGGCAGACGTATGTAGGCATGACTCGCCTCCCTTTGGTAAGGCCTTTACATACGTCGTCGTGAGCAGAAGTCCCATCACTGAGCCACTGACTCGCTTCCCTTTCAGGAACAGGTTAGACATCCTACAAACTGGAGGATATATATATATATATATATATATATATATATATATATATATATATATATATATATATATATATATATATATATATATATATATATATATATATATATATTCAGGAGGGTGAGAGGCGTGCATGGGATGGAACGAAATGGAGTCGACGACATATATTGAAGCCAATATGGCATCCAGTGGCTGAACCAAGGCATGTGAGGCGGTCAGGGCAAACCATGGAATGGTCCTTGGGGCTTGGCTGTGTGGACGATAGGCTCCAGGTTCAGTACACTGTACATGACAGCCAGAGAGTGCAAATGAGGCCGATGTTCGCTAGTTCCGGTCGCTCCCTCGATAAGACGGGAAAACCAGTTAGGCATATATATATATATATATATATATATATATATATATATATATATATATATATATATATATATATATATATATATTTTTTTTTTTTTTTTCATACGATTCGCCATTTCCCGCATTTGCGAGGTAACGTTAAGAACAGAGGACTGGGCCTTAGAGGGAAAATCCTCACCTGGCCCCCTTCTCTGTTCCTTCTTTTGGAAAATTAAAAAAAAAAAACGAGAGGGGAGGATTTCCAGCCACCCGCTCCCTCCCCTTTTAGTCGCCTTCTACGACACGCAGGGAATACGTGGGAAGTATTCTTTCTTCCCTATCCCCAGGGATATATATATATATATATATATATATATATATATATATATATATATATATATATATATATATATATATATATATATATATATGTGTGTGTGTGTGTGTGTGTGTGTGTGTGTGTGCACTAGAGGAATACCCTCTATTGCCTGGGGGAAAATGGTAGCCTTTATAGCCTCGTCATTCATCATGGCTGACGTGTAGGTCTTCCCGAGGTCCTCTCCAGGCCTTCCCTAGGTTCTCTCCTAGTCTTCCCTAGGTCCTCTCCAGGTCTTCCCTAGGTCCTCTCCAGGTCTTCCCTAGGTTCTTTCTTAGTCTTCCCAAGGTTCTCTCCAGGTCTTCCCAAGGTCCTCTCCAGGTCTTCCCAAGATCCTCTCCAGGTCTTCCCAAGGTCCTCTCCTGGTCTTCCCAAGGTCCTCTCCAGGTCTTCCCAAGGTCCTCTCCAGGTCTTAACAAGGTCCTCTCCAGGTCTTCCCTAGGTTCTCTCCGGGTCTTCCCTAGGTCCTCTCCAGGTCTTCCCAAGGTCCTCTCCAGGTCTTCCCAAGGTCCTCTCCAGGTCTTCCCAAGGTCCTCCCCAGGTCTTCCCAAGGTCCTCTCCAGGTCTTCCCTAGGTCCTCTCCAGGTCTTTTCCGGGCACGTTTCAAACGTTAATGTACGTTGGGTACTGGAAAAAAAAAATGTATGTACGGTACTAAATCCCTGCGTTTGACCCACAGTACAAGCGGCTTCTGGTGGGCCGTGGCCACACAACCCATGTTAACCTCCCGCTCAAAATCGTATCTGAACCTCGCTCGAGTTTGGTGTTTATAACTTTGAAGTTGTGTCCGTGCATGAGGGAACACACTCACTGAGAGAGAGAGAGAGAGAGAGAGAGAGAGAGAGAGAGAGAGAGAGAGAGAGAGAGAGAGAGAGAGAGAGAGAGAAACAATTCCTACATTCGTCTTGTGTGCTTCATGAAGCACGGAGCGTATGTGAGATGCGCGGCGGGTGGCTGTGATGTCGAGAGTGTGTCACCAAGGGATGGTGTCCAGGAGGAGATGAAGCACACCTGGTATGTGTGTGTGTGTGTGTGTGTGTGTGTGTGTGTGCGTCTGTTCAATAAGTACCTGTAGGTCTCCCCCTCCCGAGAATGACGGCAGGCTTACAGTACTACCATGAACAGGAAGTGTAATTGTCTCTTCAAACACCATGGGTGAACCTTGTGGGATCTGAATATAAAAGAAAAGAATTAAGATTCTGACACTTTCTTTTTTTTTTTCGTCCCAACGGTACTCGTCCGGTGGCGACTGAAGGGGTGAGGACAGGAGGTGAGGAGGCCAAGTGATAAGCGGCCGGGAGATAAGCCAACCCCCGCCCAACCCCCCCTTCTTCACCTTGCACCACGTGATGCTGGTGCCTGGCTAGCCACGTGGCGCTCCTACCTGACCAGAGACACTTGAAGCTTTGGTGGAGGAGAGAGAGAGAGAGAGAGAGAGAGAGAGAGAGAGAGAGACGTGGTCGCACTGGGTTTATGCACTGGCAGAGTACATCTTTGATGCTGTGTCCTCAGATTATAGAAGAAGAAGACACTGCAGGAGAACACCCTTGATGAACTGAAAAGGTCTCTCTCGACAGGGAGGGAACAATTATGGATTTGCGAAGGTGCCTTGTCAATGGAGAGTAGAATCCCTCAGAGCTCAGCATTAGGTGTACCTCGTCATTCTTCATTTGGCTAAGTAGGACTTGAGCCATGGTAGAGTGCGCTTGAAGATGAGGATCTGGTTTATGAATGAAGTACAGAGCATTACAGTGGGAGGGGACATGAGCAGTACGCTTGAAGGTGAGGATCTAGTATATGAATGAAGTACAGAGCATTACAGTGGGAGGGGACATGTGCAGTACGCTTGAAGATGAGGATCTGGTTTATGAATGAAGTACAGAGCATTACAGTGGGAGGGGACATGTGCAGTACGCTTGAAGATGAGGATCTGGTTTATGAATGAAGTACAGAGCATTACAGTAGGAGGGGACATGTGCAGGACGCTTGAAGGTGAGGATCTAGTATATGAATGAAAGTACAGAGCATTACAGTGGGAGGGGATATGTGCAGTACGCTTGAAGATGAGGATCTGGTTTATGAATGAAGTACAGAGCATTACTGTGGAAGGGGGACCTTCCCTGAGACCTGGACATTATGAAATAGTGCTTAGGAAAGTAGTTCATCAATTTCAACCCGTGTACTGTCGTTAGGACGGGGGAAAAAAACGATACAAACAGACAAGACTTCTATTCTAACGTTCGGAAGCAAGGTAGAAGGGTCACCCACAGATAACAGAGTTGGGAGACGATAGGTTCAATCAGTCACTAGAAAGTTACAGTGAGAGAGTTGTGAAGTCACTGTCAGGATCATCCTTCAGTACGCGAACGAGGAGAAGCTAACACACGAAGCTCAAGAAAACATTTGCGAGACACATCCGAGCCTATACCAGGTATGTGCATCGGAATCCTGTCCTCGACACTTGACGAGACGCGTGAAGCCCCATGGAGAACATACCGAACGAGATCAAGAATAATGCTGGAGTTAAGAGAGACGAATAAGAAATAATGCTGGAGTTAAGAGGGACGAATAAGAAATAATGCTGGAGTTAAGAGGGACGAATAAGAAATAATGCTGGAGTTAAGAGGGACGAATAAGAAATAATGCTGGAGTTAAGAGTTAGGACGAATAAGAAATAATGCTGGAGTTAAGAGGGACGAATAAGAAATAAAGCTGGAGTTAAGAGGGACGAATAAGAAATAATGCTGGAGTTAAGAGTTAGGACGAATAAGAAATAAAGCTGGAGTTAAGAGGGACGAATAAGAAATAATGCTGGAGTTAAGAGGGACGAATAAGAAATAATGCTGGAGTTAAGAGGGACAAATAAGAAATAAAGCTGGAGATACGAGGGACGAATAAGAAATAATGCTGGAGTTAAGAGTTAGGACGAATAAGGAAAGAAAGGGAAAGGGGAAAAGCCCCTGTAACCACCCATGCTGGACACACGGGAGTGGGAAAGCTGTTCTCAGCAGTGGACAGGATCGTCTGGTCACAAGTATCATACCACAGAGGTACCATGATGATGATGATGGGCCGAGTGATTGAAAAAAAATAAATGTTTCTAGCAAGAAGATTGCTCTTCTGTTGTTTGTACCCTTCCTCTCCATCACAATCCTCACCTCTTGTTCGTCAATTTGATGGCGTGACCCTCTTATTCGTGACGGTATCAAAGGGACCAAACGCGTCTCCGACAACAGAGAGTACGAAAACAGGAATAACCAAGTGGAAATTAATGGTGTCCCTGTTGGGAAATAAAAGAAAATGAAAGAGCACACACACACACACACACACACACACACACACACACACGCTGAAAACTTGGTCTAATTCATGGTTGATGATGACATTCAACCCGAGTGACTGCAAGGCAATGTAGATGAGCCGCAGATGATGGAGTAGGAGGAGGAGGAGGACTCGCTGTGAACATGTCATCCAGCTGGACACAAGCTGCAGGAATCGGTCTGTGCCTACGGTACAACCACAGAGTTCAGGCACTCAGGGAGCGTTCACTTCAGGCGACAGACTGTGTGCTGGCAGATATCAGAATGGTAACTGTGGTCCTGGACTGGGAAATATTCAGCCCACCGTTCGCGATGTATAATAAGCGAGAGGTGGAGTCCCGTTTCCCGCGTTTGGTCACCGCCCTTGAAGACGCCAAAGGAACTGATAGAGAAGGTCTACAGGAGGGCAACAAAGGTGGTACCGGCATCACGAGTACTACAGTGAAAAGGTTTTGGACACGAATATGTCCGTCATTAAAGAGAGAAGAGTAAGGGATGACCTGATCAAAGCGTTATGACGTTATCAGTGAACAGTTCTCCGTAAGATACATAGATTAGAACGACCAGAGGCCATCAGGAGGAAGTTAGAGAAGGTATTTGGTTGGTAAAGATGTACAGAAGTGCTTATATGTGTGTGGGAGCCAGTGTTGCAGCCGGCAAGTGCAGGATATAAACGAGGGAACATTATGACGTGTGTGTGTGTGTGTGTGTGTGTGTGTGTGTGTGTGTGTGTGTGATTCGTGTTTGCTACCGGTAGCGAGATATACACCTGTGTTGCCCTGTCTTTTAACCTTTTAGAAATATGTATTGTGTCTTTACTTTTATAGAAAAGTATATATATATATATATATATATATATATATATATATATACCGTATATGTGTGTGTGTGTGTGTGTGTGTGTGTGTGTGTGTGTGTGACAGTCACCATGACCAAGGTGCACATGGCAACAAGGACCAGGATAGATGGGCCAGTTGCTTACCCATATGTCCAGGAAGATGACACTTAAGCTTTGTTCTGGCCCCTACTCCTCGTAATTACCTGTCAATAGTCTTCCTTCCTGGTATTACAACACACACACACACACACACACACACACACACACACACACACACACACACACACACACATGTATTGCTGCAAACTATCATATATAAGAATTTTAATGTTCGTGTTGTATGTCGGTTTCCAATTATCCTGTTCACGTGTGTGTGTGTGTGTGTGTGTGTGTGTGTGTGTGTCTTTCTTTAGATATGTTATTAACCAGTTGTAATTACCTTAGAATATATATAGGGAGGGAGCCATACACTTAAGGGGCCAACTATTCACATCTTCCTTTTCATCATTATAAGCATTTTTGAGGGTTGTTCTTTCTTGTTTTGGAACGCTATGATCTGATTTACCTCCGGATTGCCTCACTTTCTTTTTTTTCCTTCCACGTGTCCACAGGCGAGTGGCAGAGGATATTATGCTTCCTTGTACTCCTCCGTTCACATCTGCCAGTCGACCCACCGGTAATGATTTCTGGTCGGGCGTCTTCGTCTCTGTCCTGCTTTTAACGTTCATCAATTTCTGACGTCGTGGAAGTCTCTTGTGTGGTGATCATGTCTTCCCGTATTAGTCTTTCTTATATTCTGAACAGATGGAGAGGGTTTCCACCTGTCCTCGTTGCTCATTCCACTCGTTTCTAGTACCCTGTCTCGTTTCATTCCAAGTCATTCCACTCATTTCTAGTCCCCTCCTCCTCCTCCTCTTGTTTCGTTCTTGATGTCTTTGTAACTCCTCGAGTTAGGAGACTGAAATGCTGCGACTTATTCCATCTTGGGATGGTAACGCGTCTTGTGTGTGTGTGTGTGTGTGTGTGTGTGTGTGTGTGTGTATTGCCACACGTGTGCTGGAAGAGGGTTCTGATACTGAATTAAACCTGGTCTCCCTTCTCACATGATGCTCAGGTATGAGCGTGATTTCAACTGCCAGAACCTCTTCCCCAATACGACTCGTGTCATTTTCCTTCCTTGGTACGATAACGTTGCTCACGGTGCACGTAGTGTGTGTGTGTGTGTGTGTGTGTGTGTGTGTGTGTGTGTGTGTGTGTGATCCCGTCCCATCCCCATGACCTCGCGTCTCCCAAGGGTTTTTAATGTCGTATCCATCTGTTTGACTCGAAGATGTCAAGGTGCCCTCTGCAGGATTCCCCAGTCATTGTTACTAAACGCCTCCACCTCTCTCTCTCTCTCTCTCTCTCTCTCTCTCTCTCCTCTCTCTCTCTCTCTCTCTCTCTCTCTCTCTCTCTCTCTCTCTCTCTCGGGATCGTAGCACCGTCAGCAAACATATTCTATCATGATTTACCCACCCACTGTGTGGATGTCTGTGTGTGTGCGTGTGTGTGGCAAGTCATCTTACATATATCAAGCACTGAGACCTAAGGTTGGGATGGGTGATAGCGGAAGACTCGGTTTGAGCATAAGACCTCCTTGACATATGTTTTCCCGTGCCCCTCCCACTAGGTTCTCACACACCATTTACGTAGCCCGCCTCTAAGCTCAGCTCAAGATGTCTACTTCCATGACCAGTCTCTTGTAGGGGAAGGTATTGAAGGTTTCCGGCAGTCCAAGAATACACACTCAGTCCACGCATCCACCTCCTCCTCCACCTCTCTTCTTCTTCTTCTTCTTCTTCTTCTTCTTCTTCTTCTTCTCCTCCTTCTTCTTCCTCTTCTTCTTCTGCTTCTCCTCCTTCTTCTTCCTCTTCTTATTTTTTCTTTCTTTCTTTCTCATTATTATTATTATTATTATTATTATTATTATTATTATTATTATTATCATTATTATTATTATTATCATTATTATTATTATTATTATTATTATAATTATTATTATTATTATTATTACTATTATTATTATCATCATCATTATTATTATAGTTATTGTTATCCTCCTCCTCCTTCTTCCTCTTCTTATTCTTCTTATTCTTTCTCTCTTTCTTTCTTTCTTTCTTCTTCTTCTGTCCCAGTACAACAAATAGTGGAAGTAGGACATTACATTGTAGCCCTTGCTTCTGTTTCTGCCTGCTTGTGGATACAGTCTTGTCCACACGATAACTCGAGAACCACACGTGATAGAAGCTTCTCACTTACATCACAGGCAGCCCTTGTGGAGGTGAACTGATTACATATTTGGAAGACTCACAGCTGAACAGATTTGCATATCAGGAAAAGTTTTTTATGTGAAGTTTTGTAACTGGAAAGCTGGATGAAGAGAAGCATGAATTCATAATAATGGTAACGATATATATATGTATGTGATAGAAAGTAAGAAGTAAGAAAGTAAATTCTCGATTAATATGGGTAAAACTGAAAGTTGATGGAGAGAGATGGGTGATTATTGGTGCATATGCACCTGGGCATAAGAAGAAAGATCATGAGAGGCAAGTGTTTTGGGAGCAGCTGAATGAGTGTGTTAGTGGTTTTGATGCACGAGACCGGGTTATAGTGATGGGTGAATTGAATGCAAAGTGAGTAATGTGGCAGTTGAGGGAATAATTGGTATACATGGGGTGTTCAGTGTTCCAAATGGAAATGGTGAAGAGCTTGTAGATTTATGTGCTGAAAAAGGACTGGTGATTGGGAATACCTGGTTTAAAAAGCGAGATATACATAAGTATACGTATGTAAGTAGGAGAGATGGCCAGAGAGCGTTATTGGATTATGTGTTAATTGACAGGCGCGCGAAAGAGAGACTTTTGGATGTTAATGTGCTGAGAGGTGCAACTGGAGGGATGTCTGATCATTATCTTGTGGAGGCTAAGGTGAAGATTTGTATGGGTTTTCAGAAAAGAAGAGTGAATGTTGGGGTGAAGAGGGTGGTGAGAGTAAGTGAGCTTGGGAAGGAGACTTGTGTGAGGAAGTACCAGGAGAGACTGAGTACAGAATGGAAAAAGGTGAGAACAATGGAAGTAAGGGGAGTGGGGGAGGAATGGGATGTATTTAGGGAATCAGTGATGGATCGCGCAAAAGATGCTTGTGGCATGAGAAGAGTGGGAGGTGGGTTGATTAGAAAGGGTAGTGAGTGGTGGGATGAAGAAGTAAGATTATTAGTGAAAGAGAAGAGAGAGGCATTTGGACGATTTTTGCAGGGAAAAAATGCAATTGAGTGGGAGATGTATAAAAGAAAGAGACAGGAGGTCAAGAGAAAGGTGCAAGAGGTGAAAAAGATGGCAAATGAGAGTTGGGGTGAGAGAGTATCATTAAATTTTAGGGAGAATAAAAAGATGTTCTGGAAGGAGGTAAATAAAGTGCGTAAGACAAGGGAGCAAATGGGAACTTCAGTGAAGGGCGCAAATGGGTAGGTGATAACAAGTAGTGGTGATGTGAGAAGGAGATGGAGTGAGTATTTTGATGGTTTGTTGAATGTGTTGGATGATAGAGTGGCAGATATAGGGTGTTTTGGTCGAGGTGGTGTGCAAAGTGAGAGGGTTAGGGAAAATGATTTGGTAAACAGAGAAGAGGTAGCAAAAGCTTTGCGGAAGATGAAAGCCGGCAAGGCAGCAGGTTTGGATGGTATTGCAGTGGAATTTATTAAAAAAGGGGGTGACTGTATTATTGACTGGTTGGTAAGGTTATTTAATGTATGTATGACTCATGGTGAGGTGCCTGAGGATTGGCGGAATGCATGCATAGTGCCATTGTACAAAGGCAAAGGGGATAAGAGTGAGTGCTCAAATTACAGAGGTATAAGTTTGTTGAGTATTCCTGGTAAATTATATGGGAGGGTATTGATTGAGAGGGTGAAGGCATGTACAGAGCATCAGATTGGGGAAGAGCAGTGTGGTTTCAGAAGTGGTAGAGGATGTGTGGATCAGGTGTTTGCTTTGAAGAATGTATGTGAGAAATACTTAGAAAAGCAAATGGATTTGTATGTAGCATTTATGGATCTGGAGAAGGCATATGATAGAGTTGATAGAGATGCTCTGTGGAAGGTATTAAGAATATATGGTGTGGGAGGCAAGTTGTTAGAAGCAGTGAAAAG
The DNA here is from genome assembly GCF_036320965.1 of Panulirus ornatus. Taxonomy (NCBI): domain Eukaryota; kingdom Metazoa; phylum Arthropoda; class Malacostraca; order Decapoda; family Palinuridae; genus Panulirus; species Panulirus ornatus. Next base: position 3,098,717 of record NC_092248.1, on the reverse strand, counting down.
CTTTTTATCGAGGATGTAAGGCATGTGTACGTGTAGGAAGAGAGGAAAGTGATTGGTTCTCAGTGAATGTAGGTTTGCGGCAGGGGTGTGTGATGTCTCCATGGTTGTTTAATTTGTTATGGATGGGGTTGTTAGGGAGGTGAATGCAAGAGTTTTGGAAAGAGGGGCAAGTATGAAGTCTGTTGGGGATGAGAGAGCTTGGGAAGTGAGTCAGTTGTTGTCGCTGATGATACAGCGCTGGTGGCTGATTCATGTGAGAAACTGCAGAAGCTGGTGACTGAGTTTGGTAAAGTGTGTGAAAGAAGAAAGTTAAGAGTAAATGTGAATAAGAGCAAGGTTATTAGGTACTGTAGGGTTGAGGGTCAAGTCAATTGGGAGGTAAGTTTGAATGGAGAAAAACTGGAGGAAGTAAAGTGTTTTAGATATCTGGGAGTGGATCTGGCAGCGGATGGAACCATGGAAGCGGAAGTGGATCATAGGGTGGGGGAGGGGGCGAAAATTCTGGGGGCCTTGAAGAATGTGTGGAAGTCGAGAACATTATCTCGGAAAGCAAAAATGGGTATGTTTGAAGGAATAGTGGTTCCAACAATGTTGTATGGTTGCGAGGCGTGGGCTATGGATAGAGTTGTGCGCAGGAGGATGGATGTGCTGGAAATGAGATGTTTGAGGACAATGTGTGGTGTGAGGTGGTTTGATCGAGTAAGTAACGTAAGGGTAAGAGAGATGTGTGGAAATAAAAAGAGCGTGGTTGAGAGAGCAGAAGAGGGTGTTTTGAAATGGTTTGGGCACATGGAGAGAATGAGTGAGGAAAGATTGACCAAGAGGATATATGTGTCGGAGGTGGAGGGAACGAGGAGAAGTGGGAGACCAAATTGGAGGTGGAAAGATGGAGTGAAAAAGATTTTGTGTGATCGGGGCCTGAACATGCAGGAGGGTGAAAGGAGGGCAAGGAATAGAGTGAATTGGATCGATGTGGTATACCGGGGTTGACGTGCTGTCAGTGGATTGAATCAAGGGCATGTGAAGCGTCTGGGGTAAACCATGGAAAGCTGTGTAGGTATGTATATTTGCGTGTGTGGACGTGTATGTATATACATGTGTATGGGGGTGGGTTGGGCCATATATATATATATATATATATATATATATATATATATATATATATATATATATATATATATATATATATATATATATATATATATATTTTTTTTTTTTTTTTTTTTTCTTTTCTTTTATACTTTGTCGCTGTCTCCCGCGTTTGCGAGGTAGCGCAAGGAAACAGACGAAAGAAATATATAGTGTGTATATATATATATATATATATATATATTATCCCTGGGGATAGGGGAGAAAGAATACTTCCCACGTATTCTCTGCGTGTCGTAGAAGGAGACTACGGATACAATTTTTTTTAATTTTCCAAAAGAAAGAACGGAGAAGGGGGCCAGGTGAGGATATTCCCTCAGTGGCCCAGTTCTCTGTTCTTAACGCTACCTCGCTAACGCGGGAAATGGCGAATAGTTTGAAAAAAAAAAAATTGAGCAAAGACATATTTTACAAATTTTTGCAAATTTATGGATTTTTTTTATCATATTCTATCTGTAGGTGGGACGTTGGGCAAGATCAGCGCCTCCTGTCTATAACATTCCATCGCCTCTTGTGGCAATCAAGTATAGATTCGTGACGGAAGAGCCTTCTTCAAACCCATATTGTCTCCTTATGTGTGTCAAGCGCGCATTCTGTCTGCGTTCCTTATGTATCCTCCTCTGTATCCTCATCCCTTTATGTGTATCCTCATCTGTATCCTCGTCCGTTCATATGTATCCTCATCTGTATCCTCATCTGTATCCTCGTCTGTATCCTCGTCCGTTCATATGTATCCTCATCTGTATCCTCGTCCGTTCATCTGTCTCCTCATCTGTATCCTCATCTCTAACCTCGTCTGTATCCTCGTCCGTTCATATGTATCGTCATCTGTATCCTCATCTGTATCCTCGTCTGTATCCTCGTCCGTTCATATGTATCGTCATCTGTATCCTCATCTGTATCCTCGTCTGTATCCTCGTCCGTTCATATGTATCCTCATCTGTATCTTCATCTCAGACCTCTTTAATCTTGCCTTTATAAATCCGTGAGATGGTGTAGTGTTTCTGTGACTTATCATTTATGGATCGTATCTCATTTACGTAAATCATTTATTTCTGGTCCCGTCGTATATTTCGACTGTCGCCTGAGAGTCGATCTCATCCATAGTGTATATGTGTGTGTCTGTGTTCCCTCGCATGTCCACTACTTCCATGTTAAACAAACCCACACTCTCTCCTTTTTTTACTCTGTCTGGTCGTCTTTGTCTGTTCCCTTCTTTCGGGACACGCTTCCCTCTCTCTCTCTCTCTCTCTCTCTCTCTCTCTCTCTCTCTCTCTCTCTCTCTCTCTCTCTCTCTCTCTCTCTCTCTCTCTCTCTCTCTCTCTCTCTCTCTCTCTCTCTCTCTCTCTCTCTCTCCGATGCAGATTTTGCAACATCTTTTTTCGTAGCATTGCACTGCACCCAGGTTTAGAAACATCGTCTTCTCAAATCATTATCCTATATTGATTGTTTGAGAGTTCGGTAGCTTCATTTCTATTCATTATATTCTCCTGTTTTGCCTCATGTCTTCAAGCACCTCCTCCTTTCACCATGTGGTCCCTCGGAAGCGCCAAGTGATCACCTCTCTCTGAGTGAGGTCCGTGGACCGTATTTTTCAACTTCAGGGTCACTGCAAGAAGACCGTATGTGTGTGTGTGTGTGTCTGTATGTGTGTGTGTGTGTGTGTGTGTGTGTGTGTGTGTGTGTGTGTGTGTGTGTGTGTTTTCACCTCCGTGCGGATATAAGAAATTCCTTCATAGCCGCAATAGTGATATAGTGTAATACCAGAACCATCATCCTACTTAGCTAAACCTGTCGCCTCTTACACCATTCATTATTGCTCTGTCATTATACCATTAGAAGTAGTCATTCGTTTCTTTTTGGAGGATTGAATACTACGAGGGCTGATAGGCATAGTCCGTCACGAGCTATGCTTTTTTTTTTTCCCCCAGGAGGTACTGAACACTAGTGGCCCATGTGTCTGACATCACCACTTGACATTCTATGGTTTCCTCATAGAGCAGGGCAGGTCGTAACCCACCTCTCTCTCTCTCTCTCTCTCTCTCTCTCTCTCTCTCTCTCTCTCTCTCTCTCTCTCTCTCTCTCTCTCTCTCTCTCTCTCTGATCTTGTTAACTGTACATGCGTCTTGGAGAAACCGCACGTGATTCGACTTGTAGGCTATGTGACTATATGGTCGGTGCTAATGTGTGTGTGTGTGTCTGTGTGTGTGTGTGTGTGTGTTTGTGTATGTGTGTGTGTGTGTGTGTGTGTGTGTGTGTGTGTGTGTGTGTGTGTGTGTGTGTGTGTGTGTGTGTGTTGTCTACGTATGGAGAGGTGTGAGGCCGGTGTGTATTGTATGACCTGTTACTATTGATTACGAGCCACACCCTGGGAGACCTCACACACACACACACACACACACACACACACACACACACACACACACACACACACACACACACACACACACACACTTTTCAACCAAGTTCCTCTTTTCGTTCGTCACTTTATCCACCCTGAATTCATTATCAGAGCCTCTGTACTCTGCTTTCAAGCTAGTCGTTTCCCAGAATCGATTAGTGTGGCCTAGACAGCCTCTGTGCGCCAACCATTCGGGTTCGTTGCACCCTTCAACACCCCTGAAGAGTGAATACTTTCGACACGCACTCCCTCACTCTACTCTCCTCCACCCACCCACCCTTCCTCCACCTGTTCTTCTGTGTATTTGTTATGATTCTGAGGAGTGTCTCCCTCGCTCTCCTCGCCTGTCTTCGAAGCATCCGGCGCCCCGTCTTAGTGTTCTGAGTTTTGAGTATAAGATCCTCTTGGGTTCCACGGATCGTGTGAGGCGGACGGCATCTTCGACTTTGCCTCGTGTTTCACTGTCTAGGGATGAGGTGGGAGGAGGAGGAAGGAGGAGGGAGACGGGGGGGGTTTATGTGGTTCTCTCATCACCAGCTGTCTCGGCCACGCCCCACTCAGCCCGCTGTGAATGGGCGAGAGCCCTTCCGGGAAGCCAGACTACAAGCCCCATCTTGTGAGGGTACTGTGTTTTCAAGCACGCATGAAGGCTTGTCGAAGTTGGTTTAGAATAACATCGGCTCTCGGGCATGTGGATGTATCCATTCAAGACTGCCGAAGTTGTCCTTGGGTAATTCTGGTTTCAGGACACGTGGATTCGGCCCCTGAAGGCTGCTGAAGTTGTCCTTGGGCAATACTGGTTTCAGGACACGTGGATTCGGCCCCTGAAGGCTGCTGAAGTTGTCCTCGAATAACAATAGCTTCTGGATACGTGGAGTCAGTCACTGAAGGCTGCTGAAGTTGTCCTTGGGTAATACTGGTTTCAGGACACGTGGATTCAGCCCCTAAAGGCTGCTGAAGTTGTCCTTGAATAGCAATAGCTTCTGGATACGTGGATTCAGCCACTGAAGGCTGCTGAAGTTGTCCTTGGGTAATACTGGTTTCAGGACACGTGGATTCAGCCCCTGAAGGCTGCTGAAGTCGTCCTCGAATAACAATAGCTTCTGGATACGTGGATTCAGTCACTGAAGGCTGCTGAAGTTGTCCTTGGGTAATACTGGTTTCAGGACACGTGGATTCAGCCCCTGAAGGCTGCTGAAGTCGTCCTCGAATAACAATAACTTCTGGAAACGTGGATTCAGTCACTGAAGGCTACTGAAATTGTCCTAGAAGAGAAACCGCTTCAGAAAACGTGGATTCGTCGCTCCGGGCCCATTACGGCACTCCTAGCTAGAGTAACGCTGGCTTCAGGACATGAAGGATTCGACCCCTGAGCGGGTAAACCAGTCAGACGGACGAGTAACCTGGTCACGAGGGCTGTGCACCAGCCGGGGGCCCACCTCAGTGTTGTCAAGAGATGAACCCCGGGTGATCAATACTACACCTCACCACGGGGATCAAGTGTGTGACCCACGCACCTCACAAACATGACTCATGAAATCGTTGTCTCACTACTTTGTCTTGATGTGTTTGATCCGTGCCTGTCTCTTGCTCTGATAGAAAATGTATGTTATATACGTTTTTGCTTTCATAATTGTCATTCTGTGGCTATGTGTATATATACGTATGTGTGTGTGTGTGTACTTCAGTGAATATGTGTGATTGTGCGTGTGTGTAAATATGAATATATATATGTATATGCATCTATATGCATGTATATATATATATATATATATATATATATATATATATATATATATATATATATATATATATATATATATATATATATATATATATATATATATATATATCATTTAAAATCTTATGTTCAGTCAACATGCACAGTTGTATCCGATGCTCTTACACTGTAAAAATACATTTTTGAGACAATTTTTAAAGTTTCTTTCTTTTTTGTGTAAGCTGAGATGGCACGGGCAACTGATAGTAGTCTAATCAAGACAATCTCCATCTCATATATATATATATATATATATATATATATATATATATATATATATATATATATATATATACATATATGTGTATATATATATGTGTGTGTGTGTGTGTGTGTGTGTGTGTGTGTGTGTGTGTGTGTGTGTGTGTGTGTGTGTGTGTGTGTGTGTATCGCGGACCGACTGCCGCAGCCAGGATTCAAACCCATGCTACATCCAGTTTCACTTCATGACCTCAGGTTGTTCTGTATATGAATATCTTAAATACCTGTCCACCGTGGACATGAATCATACCAGTCCAGAAACTTGAGGAATGTGATTAAAGTCAACACCTTCCCTTCTCTTTTCAGTGGCGACCAGGATTATGGCCCTCTGACCAATTAACTTAACTCTATTATTTGACGCACCATCATTGTTAGCCTCGTCTGCATATCTTCTTTGCGATCTTTATGTTCTTCACGTGTGGTGTTGTTTACCATTTGTACTGTACGGGGAGGGGAGGGTCTCACTCTCGTGGGGCCACCATCGCTTGAAGCTTTTCACTATAAATGTCTTTTTTGTAACTTCATTATATAATGTCTGCGTTTACTGTTTCCTGGTTCAGTTTCATCCATTCATCCCTCATTCTTGCGCCTTGAGAGTACTCATTTACATCTGTTCATGTTATGTTCTGGTGGTTCTAACCATACAGCTGTTCAAGATCTGTTTAGTATCTACATCAGGGACCTTTAGTAATCTGTTAATGTCACTTATCGAAACTTCAGTGCTTTCTGAAGGGGTTCGAGTCCTTGGACTTCATTTTTTTGCTCTCATTCTCATCATCATTTTCTTCCATTCTTCGTTTAACACTGCATTCACCGCCTGTCCCCTCACCTTCCCCCCTCACTCGTCCACTATTCCAGTGATGCAAGCGCCTCTTCCATACATTTTACCATCGCAGTTCTTTCGTCTGGTTTCTATACGCGTCCCCTTGCAGAAAGATCCCCATCTCTGCTCCGGGTGATTAGCATCAACCTGAGTGATTCCATTAAGGAACTTAAAAGTTGTAATCATGCCTCTGACCTCGACCTGTTTTTATAATGTTGGGGTGCAGGTTCCAGAGATCTGCGCTCCTCATCTTCTCCTGTCCTCTCATCCAGTGGTTCAGGAATAGAATTTGTGTCACCTAGCTGCTGAGCGTTGCAGATTATCAATCTCAGGGGGGCCCGAGTTCGATTCCCGGACACGGTAGCCAGCTCACAGCCAAGCCAAGCTGTTCATCTTACCCTGTAGGGCTTGTCGGTGAATGGGTACCCAGCGTAGACTGTGTATGCCTGTTTATGTATGCATAATGTTGACGTAATCATACAGAGTTTATCATGAATAATAACTGGATAACTGTGAATAACGATTGCAAAAAAGTGGATAATAACTGCACACACATGAATGACAAGGAAATGCCCCTGGGGCAGGTCGCCCTGGTGGTTCATGGTTCTCCTGGGGCAGGTCACAGTGGTGGTTTATGGTTCTCCTGGGGCAGGTCACACTGGTGGTTCATGGTTCTTCTGGGGCAGGTCACACTGGTGGTTCATGGTTCTTCTGGTGCAGGTCACAGGTGGTAGTTCATAGTTCTCCTGGGGCAGGTCGCCCTGGTGGTTCATGGTTCTCCTGGAGCAGGTCACACTGCTGGTTCATGGTTCTTCTGGTGCAGGTCACAGGTGGTAGTTCATAGTTCTCCTGGGGGAGGTCACACTGGTGGTTCATGGTTCTTCTGGTGCAGGTCACAGGTGGTAGTTCATAGTTCTCCTGGGGCAGGTCGCCCTGGTGGTTCATGTTTCTCCTGGAGCAGGTCACACTGGTGGTTCATGGTTCTTCTGGTGCAGGTCACAGGTGGTAGTTCATAGTTCTCCTGGGGGAGGTCACACTGGTGGCTTATGTTCTCCGGGGGCAGGTCACACTTATGGTTCATGGTTCTCCTGGGGCAGGTCACACTGGTGGTTCATGGTTCTCCTGGGGCAGGTCACACTGGTGGTTCATGATTCTCCTGGGGCAGGTCACACTGGTGGTTCATGGTTCCCCTGGGGCAGATCTTTCACGCTCCTTGTCTTTGTGGTTAAATATGATACATCAGATAAGACTGAAATGTGTAATATGATCACATACTGCACGGCCTGCTGTGCCGAGGATTGCCATTACGGAAGAATTTATTGATACGAAGCAGCAGCAGCAGCAGCAGCAGCGAGGGTTGTCATAAGGGCATGTGAAACGTGGCGGGAATGGCGCGTAGAGCGAAGGGGAGAACATTTGGACTATACACAGTAGGCCAGTAATGAGATCACCTGCAGAAGGAACTGTCGATCACCTACAGACGTAACTGCCGATCCCCTGCAGAATGAACTGTGAGTCACCTGCAGAAGGAACTGTAGATCACCTGCAGAAGAAACTGTCGATCACTTGCAGAAGGAACCGTGAGTCACCTGCAGAAGGAACTGTCGATCACCTACAGACGTAACTGTCGATCCCCTGCAGAAGGAACCGTGAGTCACCTGCAGAAGGAACTGTGGTTCTACCACTAATATTTTTACCAAGATTGGAACGAACCTTCGAGGTCTATTTCACTTGGGGATTGAGGACGTGAAGACGCAAGTTATTCCAGAGTTCAGATACGGCGTAGGAATGTGGTCTCACTAGGATATAACACAGTGGATGCCACTGTGTCTTGCTGGGAACCTGAGCCGATATAACAAAGGACCAGTATGTATGGTTGATGGCTGCCACCGTGTCTTGCTATAAATCCGATCCAACACTGGTTGTTTTCTTCATCTGTTCTCTCACACATGTCTAAGTTGAGATTTCGTGTCACACTTCACCGACCACATTAACACAGTTTGTGCAGTTCTTACTGAATTACCGTTACGATCATTTTTGCTAAATATTTCGCGTACTGCTTTTGTTTCTTTGGTGTTTCTTTGGTAATTGAAATTATTTTAGATAGTTTTATATATAAAAACATTTAAGGCTTGTGATATACCATTAAGTGCATTTAAAATCATTTAGTATATATATATATATATATATATATATATATATATATATATATATATATATATATATATATATATATATATATATATATCATTTTTCTGTGTAATTTCCTCTGTCAGAACTTTACAAGTGGCATGGTGAAAGTCTCAACAGCTGACATTTGAAGTTCTAGTTATCTCTCGGTAATTATGTCCTTCATTTGTAAAAAAGAAAATAAACACCTTTTCATGATAGCATCTGTTGCTACGAAAACTATGACTGATACCTGTTAGTATTACTATCTTATCGTCTTAAGAAATTTGTAAGCTTATCTGGAATACGTGTTAACAAATATTTTTGGGGTGGATGATGAAGTGTGACGTAACTGGATTGTAACTTAGTGGATCTCTCTCTCTCTCTCTCTCTCTCTCTCTCTCTCTCTCTCTCTCTCTCTCTCTCTCTCTCTCTCTCTCTCTCTCTCTCTGTCCAGCTTTGAAAGTGGCGCACATCAGCGCTCAATCGTCTGGCCCTTCCGCCTCTAACTAGTTTTAAGAGTGGGACGTCTTCGCCACGACTTCCATCCCTCCTTCAGAAAACCCCATCGGCGCCTTGGTGAGATAGTGCAGTGGACACACTGACTTTGTCCATCTTCGTATAACAACCTTAGGGCTACGTCCTGTGTCGTAAGAAACTTGGGACCCATTTTTCGCATATCTTAACCACTAAGAGCAAGAGTTCACTGCATTCTGAGTCACACACGAGGATCTCGAATGGTATTTCAGTGTCGTACAAACATTCATTTTTATTCTGATATGTCTTTGCAGAAAATTGTCTGACTCTGCTATTGATGCATTTGCGTTCCCTCCGAAGGTCCTCGTAAACCTGTTGGTTCTACTAAGAAGTCTCATTGGTTATCTCTATTCCTGTAACACAGGCCTCTGCTGCTGACACTGAGGTGGCCAACGAGAGGAGATGTGTGGGAAGAGACTGGAGATTAAGCAAGGCAGAAGGCTTCTGCTTCCACTCAAGCTTGGAATGACTGCGCGCTACATCCACCAATAGCTTTTAGGGGAAGGGCAGTTTCCAGTGTGGTAAGAGCTGTAGGCTATGGTTGTGAGGGACATGTCTGTTATGGCGCGCTTATATTTTCGCGTTTTGAACTTCCCGGAAACGAGTCAGGTTTTGGGGAAGAGATATGAATAGAGGAGGAAAATTAACATTCACGCGCAGGCGATTCTAACTGGGTTATAGCCATGCCATTCCGAGGTGCTGCCCAGGTGCGAGTTAAGAGGAGAGATTATGCCCATTGTGAGGGAAGAAAGAACCAGTTTTGCAGTCAGGAGGTGGGAAGGGAAAGTGAATTAAGGCAATTAGGGAGGAATTAGTAAGAACGAATTGAGTTATGCGTTGAGGAGACGAAAGAGTTGGCTACAATTCTGATTTCTGTGAACGTATGGAATTCATTTTCTACACTGATTATATGGAGTTCATTTTCTACACTGATTATATGGAGTTCATTTTCTACACTCATAACTTGCTGGATGTGTTTCTTGTTTTTCATTGACATCAAAACCTCGTCCTTCTGTGTCTGTCCACCATATTTCACATTTTCTGACACGACATTTCTCGTTCCAAATAGGATTAGATTTTTTTTTCATACTAAGCTTATATATTAGACATATCCCGATTAACAATCTCTTTTTGGGGAGGGGCTGTAATCCACTTAAACGAGACAGAACGACCCTTGAGCATGACGATAGGGTCGGTTCATGAGCACGACTGTACGACCCTGGGGTGTGTTAATGTTACCTTTAGCCAGACCCACAAAGGTCAGGTCGAAGGTCACGCTAGTACACCAGATAGTCGGGTCATCGTGCGGAAGAGGTCGTGCCGACGTGCTCGAGGGTCGTACGTTCGTGCTCGGGTCGTGTAGACGCCCTCAAGGGTCGTGCGTTCGTGCTCGAGCGTCGTCTATAAAGTGCTCAAGGGTCGTCATTTTCGTGCGCAGAGGTTTAACACAACATAAGCGACTTAGGAGTTTTCAAACCTTTTTGTATTTCCCTCTCTTTTTCTTACATTACTTAATCCTTTAGGTCCAATACCAGCCAACAGCGTTCTTGATTTTACTGCAGCGATCTTTTGTGGTTTTACTCACATACCTAACTTGAAGGGGATCAAACACTGCTCATACGATCTTCCTGTCCTGGTATACTCCTATTTTCCTTTAGCGAAACGCGCATCTCATAATCTAGGATATTACGTACGTTTAGACCCCGAGTGTGTGTGTGTGTGTGTGTGTGTGTGTGTATAAGGTTAGAGTGCAAGCCAGGTTACGAGAGGTGAGGTAAGGGGGGGGTCCCCACGAGTGCCGAGCGTGGTGGCCTTACTGGTGGGCTCTCGCCCAAGACACACGCCAGGCAGCAGCCAGTACAATTCTGGTAACGTAAGCGAAAGGACCTCCCTAACTGCTGGCTGCCTTGCCCTGTGCTGTGTTTTTTCCCCCCCGTGCGATCGTGTCAGAATGGAGGCTAAGAGACACCTTCCTAGACCTGTCAACTTAGAGGAGGCGGACGATGGTGTGGTGGAATTCTCCCCCCTGAATCAGGAGGAGGAGGAGGGGACCGTGACTATCGAGGTGCCCGTGTCGGAGGAGCGTGCCGCGTGGGGATCCAAGATGCAGTTCATGCTCTCCTGTATTTCCCTGTCGGTGGGGCTGGGCAACGTGTGGCGCTTCCCCTACCTGGTGCAGCAGGACGGCGGAGGTACGTACCCTTAAAGCACTTCCTTTAACAAGCAAGCACTCACTCACTCGTTACTCCCTTACCCCCAAACCCACCTGAACACACCGCTCAACTGACCCCATGCGAAGGGATCTGATTAACCAGAAGACCTCGTGTGCTAGTAGTATTTAACACCACCTCCCCCACCACCCTCTGCTCGTCCGCCCGAAGACCGTAAATAACTTTCATCGCCGTTGTATAACCCGCGTGGCACCCCGGTAGCTCCCCCCTAGGCTCAAAAGCATCGTCTTAAAGGTAAACTGGTGAGGAGGTGGGAGTGAACGGCATCGTGTGGGGAGGGTTTGTGTTGCTGGCGACGGGAGGCGGGTCAGAGGCCCGTCAGGTAAGTACATACACACACACACACACACACTTGCTGGTCCACCACACCGCCACCGGCCGGCTTGCCTCACTCACCTCCCTGCCTCACAACGCAAACCTTACCACCTGGTTTCCAAGACGCGACACGTCACATATAATGATTTTCTTGATTATACGATAACGACACACGTCGTATATTGATATCATGGCACCGAAATGCATTCAAGTAAAAGCTTTGAATTCGTGTTTTAACCAATAGACAGATTGAAGTCTTTGGATGCAGGAACCATCTCGAGTGAGAAAGAAATTCCCCCACGTTTCAGAGCTCGATTGTCGAAGACTCCCAGAAGAAATTCCTGGAAATGAGCCGAAAATCCTGAGAGTTTCAGCACAAATGCCTAAGATTTTCATCCGATATTCCGGAGACTTTCGGCTGAAATGCCCCCCAAGTATAAGTGGGAATTCCCAAGAGTTTCGGCAAAAGTGCCTCAAGGTTAAGATACAATTCCCAAGAGTTTCAGTGGAAAATCTCTGCCTCTCGACCGAAATTGTCGAGAGAGATAGAGAGAGAGAGAGAGAGAGAGAGAGAGAGAGAGAGAGAGAGAGAGAGAGGTCTAGATGGGGGTGGTGTGGTGTGCAGTACTCTTCCTCAACCCTGATCTAGTAGTAGTAGTAGTAGTAGTAGTAGTGGGAGACGACCAGAAGTTACGTAAACCCGAGTACGCGTGTTGGTGAGACAGACGTGCGTCGTTCGAGGGGGGGGCGCGAGGTGTTGGGGCCCCACCGTGGGCCCGACAGGCAAGAAAGTTAACGACGGAGGTAGTGTACTCTCTGGTTACTCCCGCGGGGGGGGCGTCGTGCGTTGACGTAAGAAAAGTGTTACGGGAGTTACCCGTGATTATGTAACACACACACACACACACACACACACACACACACACACACACACGCGCGCGCGCGCGTTAGGGCGCCCCACGAGTGTAAAACACCCCTCCCCATACAGTACAAATGGGTTAGAATTTACAGATAGACACACTCGCGTGCAGACTCGCATGGCGTGGAGGTATGGCCATGACATGACGCCGGGAGTCGTCCAGTGTAAACACATAGGCACCGGATGTAAACAATACCCGTACTATCAGACCTTTAAGTGTAAACAGATGGGACTGATGACGTATACGGTAAATGAGTCTCGTTATAAACGAACACTTCTTGCCGGCATGTAAACAATACTCGAGTTAGTGGTATGTGAACAGCCGGAAGTATGAATGAGCGTTAGTGATTATGGAACGTAAACAAGACTAGTGTCTGTGGCAATGGTGTGCAAACAGCTCCTGTGTTGGTGGTGGCATTTAAACAACAAAAGCAGGTCTAGTTATGGAATGTAAACAAAACTACAGCGAGTTATTTATGGAATGTAAACAAAACTACAAGTTTGTATGAAGTGCAAACAAAACTAGCGTTAATGATTATGGGAATTTAAACAAAACTACCGCGTTTTTATGGATGTAAACAAGTTTTTGTATGAACTGTAAACAAAACAGGTTTTTGTATTGAATGTAAACAAAACTACACGCTTTTTGTATGGAATGTAAACAAAACTACAAGCTTTGTATGGAATGTAAACTAAACCACAAGTATTTTGTATGGAATGTAAACAACTACAAGTTTTTTGATAGCATATAAAGAGATCTACCGCAGATTATAAAGGGGTGTAAACAAAACCAGCGCAGGTGGTTATGGAATGTAAACAACGGTCGATGTAAGTTATGCGATGTAAACAAAGCCTAGATCAAGCTAATGGTCCCAGTAATGGTCAGATGCAGACAAAATAAGTGCTAGTAATCAGCGAATGTAAACCTGGACGTATTTCCCCATCAGATGTAAACTATGTTGGCCGTATTTCTGAAGTGAGAGTTGACCAGTTATAACTGATTGTAAACTTAGTATACTCATGAATCAAAAAGAAAATCACTGTCTTGTGCCTTTTCATCGTGCAAACAACATGTGCTTGAATGCACACATGTCGAATAAGCTTGCGCCTTTTTAGGCATGTAAACAGCCAGAGGGCATAGCCGTTGCGCGTAAACAAGCGATTGCACATCACCACATGTAAACAAATTCATCATTTTTGCAAAGAACCCCTCCGGCTTTGTCGAAAGCAAACAATCCTCGAGCCAGCAAACAGGCCTGCCATGATTCGACTTTAAGCACACCTTGCTCCTGTTTATTATCTATAAACAAGCTTTATGCTCCTTCAGTGTATGTAAACAACCCGTACACCTATTCAACGTATGTAAACAAGCACTACTCCTCTTCTGTGTATGTAAACAAGCCCCCACGCCTCTGTTCATCGTATGAAAACAAGTTCTACGCCTCTTATTTACGTAAACAAGCCTTACACCCCCTGTTCAGCTTATGTAAACCCTCTCTACGCCTTTGTTCAGAGTATATTTACAAGCCTTGCACACCTCTGTAGTCAACCAATGTAAATTAACCTTGTGCCTTACGCCACATAACATTCGAATTGAAGAGACCTGTGAGGCAGACTGAACTGGGGGCTTACAGTCGTCTGCTAATGCAAGCGAGACTGGCTGATAGGAATTGCATCGAGCCATACTCACTTTAGTAATTGAAATGGGGGAAAAAATATATCATAAGATTGTTATGGTTGTTGTCTTAAGATATACTAAGTACGGAATGTAGTTGTGAAGTTGTGATTACGTGATTTCGACGTTACAACTTTTGGGCATCGAGAGTATACCACCATTCTCTTATCATGCCCGAGGGGTCGTACCGTCGTGATAAAGGGTCGTACCGTCGTGCTTAAGGGTCGTACCGTCGTGCTTAAGGGTCGTTGCCGTCGTGCTTAAGGGTCGTACCGTTGTGCTCAAGGGTCGTTCCGTCATGCTTAAGGGTCGTACCGTTGTGATCGAGGGTTCGTTCCTTCGTGAATAAGGGACGAAGCATCGTGCTGATGTATCTGTAGTTTTTAAAATGTTGAAAGTAACTTTCGCCCTAAAGTACATACAACTTGTTCCTTTAACCTTGAAGCATTAACGGTACTACTGCAGGTCGTCTTGATATCATATGACCTTTAATTCTTGCAGTATCAAAGATAGTGGCACCTGTAGTTAAAGTATGGGAAGCGAAAAAAAGAAAACGAGAAGATTTCCAGAATGGCCCTCCTCATTCATGCTCAGCTGACGAACGTAAACATCACAGAGATGCCACATAGGCCTTTTGTATCCATCCATCGTGAAACTTGAGTAACACTTTGCCGTTGCTTTGGGAGGTCGTCTGCGTCGTCCCCCCCGCCTACCTCGGTTCTGGAGCCAAGCTGCCAAAATCCTATTACCTGGGGTAATATCCAATACTGGTCCAGAGATGGAGTTAAGTGCCCAAGCACGCTTGATATACGCGAAGGCCTCACTCTATATAACCAAACCCACGCGACGCTCTACCGGATGCACGCACTGTTATTGGATGCATTACTACGAGATGCGCTTTAACTACCAGTGTAGAATATATATATATATATATATATATATATATATATATATATATATATATATATATATATATATATATATATATATATTCTTTCATACTATTCGCCATTTCCCGCGATAGCGAGGTAGCGTTAAGAACAGAGGACTGGGTCTTTGAGGGAATATCCTCACCTGGCCCTCTTCTCTGTTCCTTCTTTTGGAAGAAAAAAAAAAAAAAAAAGAAAACGAGAGGGGAGGATTTCCAGCCTCCCGCTCCCTTCCCTTTTAGTCGCCTTCTACGACACGCAGGG
>NC_092248.1:3055764-3080764 GCF_036320965.1 Panulirus ornatus | reverse complement strand
GAGCGGGTGGCTGGAAATCCTCCCCTCTTTTTTTTTTTTTTTTTTTTTTTTTTTTCCAAAAGAAGGAACAGAGAAGGGGGCCAGGTGAGGATATTCCCTCTAAGGCCCAGTCCTCTGTTCATAGCGCTACCCCGCTGATGCGGGAAATGGCGAATAGTACGAAAGAAAGAATATATATATATATATAAAGGCAGACAGTATGAATTATGTACATGTGTATATATGTATATGTCTGTGTGTGTATATATAACTATGCATTGAGATATATAGGTATGTATATTTGCGTGTGTGGACGTTTATGTATATACATGTGTATGTGGGTGGGTTGGGCCATTCTTTCGTCTGTTTCCTTGCGCTACCTCGCTAATGCGGGAGACAGCGACAAAGCAAAATAAATAAATGAACAAATATATATTCTACTGTAGCTGCTGTAAGGCCTTTGGAAAGTATATTACTTTTACGTCCCTCGTTCTGAAAGTTTGTAGATTGCAATACACCTCACCCTTACACTGCCTTCCTTGCTGTACATGTGTGAATCTTAATCTTTGAATCGTCTTTTGTTATACACAGAAAGAAAATGGCCTTTTTCAGTATGTTAATTTACGTATATGAAGTTTAAGCTTGTAACTGCGTCCGACATGTATCAAGAAACGTAGCGGCACACACACACACACACACACACACACACACACACACACACACCACACTTCCTAAAGGAACAGCGTTTTTATCTAACCGGCGGCAGCGGCGGATTTCACCAGATTCACAGCCTCACACGACCAGTGTAGTACGACATGCACCTACCATGTATGACTCTCCATCACAGATATCAGAGGTTCTTGTAAAGCTTTTAAAGCTTTTTCCTGCCTTTTGTAGCGTACGACAGCTTGACGTCCCCGACTTGAAGCCACGTCGTCCTCGAATTTTGTACAAAATGTGTGGCTTTAAAAGTTTACTTTAAGATCCATCGTAAGGAGTGAAGAGAAGAAAATCGCTCTTGGTCGGTAGTTCTATCGTTTTTGCAGCTGCTTTGCTTCCCATTTTATATATATATATATATATATATATATATATATATATATATATATATATATATATATATATATATATATATATTGAGTTGTATAGTGGCTGTTTGCAAGTGGGGAAAACAGAGGTTCGAGTGTAGGTTTCTCCATTACAGGAGAAGGGTTAGCGCCCATGTTATCCGAGTCATAAATGTATATATAGCTGGCGTTTGGGAGAATCTTGCCCCTACCTGGACATATTGATTGGTATTGTCCTCAAACACCTGAGCTATTTCAGTAGCTTATTGCTCTGCAAGATTACTCATTTGGGTCGTAAAAGGTGAGTGATGGTGTAATGAACTTTGAATAGTATTTCGTTCGTTAATAACACCCATTTTCTCCTGATCTGTATCCACGTTTACCTCCAGTGGTAAAGGAAAAAAGGTCGTCGGTTTGAACTTCATGTATGGAGAAGTATTTTACCTGAACTTCATGTATGGAGATGTATTTTTCCTGAGCAACTTTACGCAACTTTACTCCCAACTTTTTTCCCCCTTTGATAACTCGTAGTTAGAGGTTAGGCGTATTTGATCAGCCATTTTTCCCTCTGTCGTCATGTTTGTCTTACTTGATATGGAAGTTGTGATCTTTCCCAGTTCGTTTGGCCCGTGTGTGTGTGTGTGTGTGTGTGTGTGTGTGTGTGTGTGTGTGTGTGTGTGTGTGTCTTATCCTGAAAGTTGTGGGCATGTAAGAAGTCTCTGGCTGTACACATTCCAAACACATTAAAGATTTTGCTACGTATTGATCGTGCAGAGGTATTGAGACACAAGACTCGCGTAGACTAAGACATTCCTAGCAATTAGTGTACAGGTCACTATGCATCAACCTGCTGTCTCCTTAGAATGGAAAAGCGAACATGAACAAGAGCTCCTTGGGTAGTCCAGCTACAGTTTACAATGTCACTACCTCCCATATGATGGTCGGGGATGGTGTGAATGAAGCCCTATACGTTTCTAAAGTACCGGATGGCCCGATCATTGACCTACATACTCTCCAGCAGTGCCTGGATGCCGCCAGGTCATAAGACCATAAGGCGTCTTACGAATGATGGAATACCAGATCATAAGCTTGCAGACCTTCTTCGAGGTGACTGAATGCTAAATTATAAGTCATCAGACTTGCCAGGAGCTAATGAATACCTGATCAGAAGTCTTTTAGACTTGCTGCTGGTAAATGAATACCAGATCATAAGTCTATTAGACTTGCTGCTGGTAAATGAATACTAGATCAGAAGTCTTTTAGACTTGCTACTGGTAAATGAATACCAGATCAGAAGTCTTTTAGACTTGCTACTGGTAAATGAATACCAGATCAGAAGTCTTATAGACTTGCTACTGGTAAATGAATACCAGATCAGAAGTCTTTTAGACTTGCTACTGGTAAATGAATACCAGATCATAAGTCTTTTAGACTTGCTACTGGTAAATGAATACCAGATCATAAGTCTTTTAGACTTGCTACTGGTAAATGAAAACGAGATTATAAGTCTTTTAGACTTGCCACTGGTAAATGAATACCAGATCACAAGTCTACGGACCTTCTGCGAGTCACGGAATACCAGGTCACAAGTCTGCAATACTTTCCAGGGGGCAGATCTAGAGTCTGCAAACCTTCTACAGGTGCCCGAAGGTCAGATCATGAGTCTGTAGGCAGAGCCCGGGAGTGCTTCGTGTCCTCTCGAGTCTAGGAGATTTTGGTCAAAGTTCTTTCTGAAGGATTTTTCTTTCTTTAAGGTTACTTGCTTGCTTGTAGGTATGCGAGGGTGGTAATTACACCCTTATTTTAGCTTAAGTTTTGGTATGAGAACGTTTGCGTATGTGTGTGTGTGTGTGTGTGTGTGTGTGTGTGTGTGTGTGTGTGTGTGTCTGTATGTCTGTGTTTAGGGGAAGGGAAGGGGGTTAGCACATCATCACTACGGCCTTTTCCCCTCTCCTACCCCTCTCCTCCTCCCTCTTCTGCGCCCCAGGAGCAACACCTATGTCCACATGGTGCCAGACGGGACATCTGGGGTGAGGTGGGGTAGGAATACTGACGTGTCTGAGGTGCTCAGTTGCACCCGCCTTCCCCTCCACCTAATGACTTACCCCACCGCCACCCATCGCCCACCGCCACCCCTCGCCCACCGCCACCCCTCGCCCACCGCCACCCCTCGCCCACCGCCACCCCTCGCCCACCGCCACCCCTCGCCCACCCGCCACCCCTCGCCCACCGCCACCCCTCGCCCACCGCCACCCCTCGCCCAATCTTCCTCCTCCCCCTTCCAATACCCCAACCTAACCTAGCCCCCCTGCTCGTCCCCAACCTTAATGGAATACTGGGACCCGGCAGCAGTTCCAGTTGTCCAAAGTGTCTCCTCCTGTCAGTGCTACTGTGACTATAAACAGGCTCTCGTACTCTCACGCACCTGGGGAAAAAAAAATATGACACACACACACACACACACACACACACACACACACACACACACACACACGCAAACACACATACATACACAGCATACCGTAAGAAATATGATAACGTCAAGAGATGGGGCCTCACGTGTGTAAAACTCCCTCCCCATACAGTACAACCAGGTGATCGCGCACACACACACACACACACACACACACATTATCAGCCAGCGCAGTCTCGACACGCTGCTTCGTGTCTACGAATGAGATCGATAATACCGAACTGCGTACCAAGTCTCGTCTGTCCTATACGAATGCTACGTTACGACGTTACTCTCAGTATTCGGACACATGTAGTGCATTCTCTCTCTCGCGTGTCGCAACTTGTGGACTCGACTTTACGATTGACGCTCGAAGTTGGGGCACGGGTTAAAAGGGTACTGATGGTTCATGCTACGTATGGGTGTACGTTTTGACCTTCTGCTTGTAGGGAGGTATTCCTTGGTGGATGTAGGGTGTTAGACTACCCTGTTGAATGGAGTGTGTTTTGGGCAAGGGTGAATATAGGTTCCTGAAAGTGCTTTGCAGGCGTGTGTTTAGGATACGACGTAAGAAGGTGAGTTAAACTGCTGTTTACAGTCGTAAGTTTGGGATTAGGATGTAAATAGGTAACAAACTGCTGTATACGGGCGTAGGTAACTTAAACTGTTTACAGTCGTAAGTTTGGGATTAGGATGTAAATAGGTAACAAACTGCTGTATACGGGCGTAGGTAACTTAAACTGTTTACAGGCGTAAGTTTGGAAATATGTAAATAGGTTACTTTATCTGCTGTATACTGGCGTATGTTTGTGGTAGGGTGATGTAGATTAAACTGCTGCTTGGGCTATTTTGAGGTGGGTTACAGGATGGATAGCTAAACCGCCGTCTGGCAGAGTACATTTTGAGGCAGTGTGAGTCAGTTAACCAAACTGCAGGACAGATTTATAGACTAAATTAACGATGTAAAGCGATAACATGAAGGTCTAGTGTGTGTCTTGCCGCTACGGTTTATACGCGGGTGAGTAAGATGGATCTAAGATTGGACTTTGTGGAAGGAGCAAACAAAGTCTTTTGTGGGGTCGGTGTCTGGAGTTAATGTGGATTGGCGGGGAGATGACAGGGCACACAACACGGGCATCGTCCAATGAGCGTCAGCGTGTGTTTACGGCGTCGGCCAATCACTGTCAGGTTGCTTGCGTTATCGACCAATCACCGTCGAGCTGCCTGCGTTATCAACTAATCATTGTCGGGTTGCTTGCGTTATCGACCAATCGCTGTCAAGGTGCTTGTGTTATCGACCATTGGATGCTCACCACACAGGCTCCAAAGGGGCCTTGTCTTCGTCTGAAGTATCTCAGTAATATTTCCTTTGTTCTCCTTTAACGACTCGGAGATAAAAAAAAAAAAAAAGAGTACATAAGATACTGAAAGATGACTTCATCATTTCTACGCCTTTATTGCGTATTAAGGTCACGACGATGTTGACAACTGAGAAAGAAGGGTGGAGTGGAGAAAAGAGTTGATCTAATTGCTTCCAAACACATGTTGTGTCTTCGGGGTCCCCCAATCAGTGTGAGAACTCGAGAGCAGCACTACGTACGTGACTTTACCTCGAGAGGGATGATGTCTTGCTTTGCACTCGTGCCATTGGAAATGATCGTGGTGTCCATCTGTGATCTGTGATCAGGTTAGGAAATAAGGAAAAGAATGTTAAGTATTGAAAAGAAAAAAAAATATGAGGTTTGATAAGCGAAATCTGGAAGGAATTATTAACACCGCTTCTCAGATATATGTATTTCTATTTTTCCTTTAATTCTTTTTTTTTTCTAAAGAAATTGTTGAACAAATTGTTTCTCGTTTGTTTCACGTTACCGTTTCGCTACACCTTAGGTTATGGTGATGGAGGGACCAAACATACATATACACCGTGGGATTAGATTCGAAACCTTGGGATGGGCGTTCGCCCACTACGCCCACACGTCGTAAGTTTAAAGACACAAGACTCCTGAAATATAGCGGGATTATTTCTCCTTACGTCGCTACTCAAACTCGAACCAGTGAGGAAAGAGGGGGAGTTGCATGCACCTCAGTCTATCGTGTGTCTCGGCAAACATGGACGTTTAAAAGACACAGACTGTCTGTGTCTTTTCAAACGACAGATAATACATATCTAGCGCCACATCGAGCAGGCGTACCCCAGGACTTTTATCCCCGACTGTACGTAGCTGGTTGTTAGAAAGTGACATTAGAGGAAGTACAAAGTGCAAGATCACTTTCGCTCTCAGTTAAGTTCCGCTCTTTTGGTTCCACGGACGAGTAGGTGCATTTCTGTGTGTGTGTGTGTGTGTGTGTGTGTGTGTGTGTGTGTGTGTGTGTGTGTGTGTATGTGTGTGTGTTGCGCCCCGCACGTGAGCGTGTGAGAGCGACAGTGGTATGCGGGCCAGCGGAGCGTGCTCATTCATCAATGTTTACAGATGATGTTTGGGACATGCCCCTCCCTACTGAGGACGTGCCCCTACTGGGGACGTACCCCTACTGAGGACGTGCCCCTACTGGGGACGTACCCCTACTGGGACGTGCCCCTACTGAGGACGTGCCCCTACTGGGGACGTACCCCTACTGAGGACGTGCCCCTACTGGGGACGTACCCCTACTGAGGACGTGCCCCTACTGAGGACGTGCCCCTACTGGGGACGTACCCCTACTGAGGACGTGCCCCTACTGGGGACGTGCCCCTACTGAGGACGTGCCCCTACTGGGGACGTACCCCTACTGAGGACGTGCCCCTACTGAGGACGTGTCCCTACTGAGGACGTGCCCCTACTGAGGAAATGTTCCCATGTGCGCAGGGCTGTCGAACTTTTAGGTCATCTTTCCCTCTTGAAAGATCGGTCGTGAGAACTTTGAATGCAAGAGGAATTTCCACGACACTTCCATGACCATGGTTTTTAGCAGTTACTCCTGTAGTCGTCGTATTACCATAGTTTTACATACAAACATTGAAAACGGTTCTTAAATATGCGCGTTGCCCGGTTTCTTGAAGGGGGTAGTGAGTTGTTTTGATGAGTGATGTATTATTATTATTATTATTATTATTATTATTATTATTATTATTATTATTATTGTTGTTGTTATTATGATTATATTATTATTATTATTATTATTATTATTATTATTATTATTATTATTATTATTATTATTTTTATTAGTATTATTATTATTGTTATCATTATCATTATCATCAAGATTATGATTATTACTGTTATTATTATTGTTATTATCATTTCCTGGGAATTGGTAAGAAGGAATGGTACCTATGTATTTCCTTGTGAGCCGTGAATCGCAAAGACAATTAAGGTGAACGAGTAGGGGTAGGAGTGGCTGGAAATCCTCATCTGTATTATTACTTTTCTGATGAAGGAACAGTGGAAGCAGTCAAGTGGAGGGATTTCCCCTTAAGCATCTGTTATCTGCTTCTGAGGCTACCTCGCTAAAGGGGCGAAACAGCGAAAAGAAACAAATTATTATTATTTTTATTATTATTATTATTATTATTATTATTATTATTATTATTATTATTATTATTATTATCATTATTATTATTATTATTATTATTATTATTATTATCACAGCTTGTTGAAATGAACGAAAGTTTAGTGGTTATTCTTCAGTGCTTAACTTGCCTGTGGTATAGTGATGGTCTGAGAGAGGGGGATGTGGAAAAGTTGGTAAGGCAAAACAGTGCTATACTGGCAAGCACGGGGTTATGCGTAGTTTAGGACGTGCTGCTATCGCTGGCACAGGCTTGGGAAATGAGACGACGGGAGTTGAGATCGGATGAGATGAGGGAAGGGAGCGTTCCTATGGTGCGGTGGAGGAGGTGACTTGCAGTCCGTCCCCTGGGAATATTGCGTCGTTGCCTGGTCCCGTGGAGCTTCTGCAGAAGAGAGATACCCGTTAAGGCTGCTTCAGGAGACTGGCAGAGGCGTTATCTCACGCACCTCCTCCCGACGACGGAGGAAAGATGCCGGAATCACATGGGGCTACGGCCACAGGAGGCCGTGGGTGACGAAGCACCACAGATCCCCTGCCGGAGTGACTAGCTAGGTCCACGCGACGGCAGACGTGTCGAGGCGCAGGGAGGTCGAGATCTTGGTGTCTGGGAGTGAGGAGAACAGCGCAACCGATGATCGTGTGGATCATCCCTGGCTAATGAGTGCGGCCTGGGTCGCAACACGCAGCCGACGGTAAATGCTTAGGGGCGCTGCTGGCCCACGTCGGTCATAATGACTCCTTCAGGATTCTAGAAAGGACGCGGATGGATCATCACATAGTCTCGGCAGCCTATCGGTGATGGTAAATGGGTCATTCGAGGTCATATTTTTAGGTGACTTGACGAGACGATGAGAGCGGGGTCACGTGAGGAAGGCTCGCCCGTGAGGAGGAGGAGTCGAGGCGATGTCAGGTCGCCGTCAGAGAGGTGGTGGTATGAAAGGTGTGACGGTGAACACCGTTGCTGCAGTGTTATGATAGACCACAGGAGTCGGGGACGGCTTATCTAATCTCAGCAGTAGCGGAAGGACATCTAATCTCAGCAGATGCGGCGGCAGCTGCTGCTGGCCTAATCTCAACGGGACTGCGGCCTCATCTCAGCAGGTGCGGAAGGACATCTAATCTCAGCAGGTGCGGAAGGACATCTAAATCTCAGCAGGTGCGGCAGCAGCAGCAGCGGCTGGCCTAATCTCAACGGGACTTGCGGCCTCAGAACTCCTCTCACGAAGGGCTCAGTAAGGACGTAGTAGTACACCGACGATGGGACCTGTCTCGGGAGATGGGGCTACTGAGGGACTTCACCCCAGCAAGGTATAGGGCGAGGGTCTCGCCCAAGCAAGGGCGGGGGACGACACCACAGGGATGTGGGTGTGGGTTGTGCAGCGATCCCAAGAAGATCTCCCGCAGGTCAGGCAATCTTATCAACGTCTTGACTCTGGCGTGTGACGTAGGGCTGATAAACAAACCCCTCCTCCTCCTCCTCCTCCTCCACAGTGGTGGGTTTCCGGCCTCCTGCCTTCCTCCCAGAGGTGTGTGTGGGAGGGAAGGGTGTGAGGTTACTTGTAAGGGGTTGGAGATTGAACCTCCAGGATGTGGGAGACGTCATATTGAGGTTGTTGGGAGGAGGTAAGTGTGGAAGGGAAGGAGGGGTGAGGTTACTTGTAGGGGGTTGGAGATTGAACCTCAGGATGTGAGAGACGTCATGTCGAGGCTGTTGGGTGGAGGTAAGTCACCTTCAAGCTGTGGGGAACTCCCCGGGATGTTGGGAGGTTAACTCTAAAGAGTGTGGGGGAGGTAGCCACCAGGGTGTGTGTGTGTGTGTGTGGAGCGGGGGAGGGAGAGAGAGAGTTGGGTAGCACACTGTGGCGCCACGTGGGCCTCCCGCTCGGACGACAGTGTAGCCAACCGACCACATGGCACGGGATATGGCGGCTGCGGTTGGCAACGCTGCACCACCCGCGCTGTGGGGGTTGGGGGCTGGGGCTGGCTGTCTCCTCGCCGGCTGGTCTTGGGACACATGCACGGACGGTGGCTTCCCCCACCCCCCCACTCCACCCACAAGCCCTCATCTACTACTACCAAACCTTCAGCCTCAGCCCTTTGCTATTTAAACCCCTCTCCTCCCCACCCCTCCAAGCCCCCACTACTGTAACGCCACCAGCCCCTTCGAACTGCTGAAAATCCAGGAGGGGAAGTGGAGGAGAGTACCCCCTCAAGGTGGTGAAGTTAGCGTCTTAAGGCGAGCGGGATCTGCTGATGCATTGCCGCTCTGACGCAGAACACCAGTGGCATGGCACTGCTTGTGTGTGGCATGGCACTGCTGGTGTGTGGCATGGCACTGCTGGTGTATGGCATGGCACTGCTGGTGTGTGGCGTGGCACTGCTGGTGTGTGGCATGGCACTGATGGTGTGTGGTATGGTACTGCTGGTGTGTGGCATGACATTGCTGGTGTGGCATGGCACTGCTGATGTGTGGCATGGCACTGCTGGTGTGTGGCGTGGCACTGCTGGTGTGTGGCATGGCACTGCTGGTGTGTGGTATGGCACTGCTGTTGTGGCATGGCACTGCTGGTGTGTGGTATGGCACTGCTGTTGTGGCATGACACTGCTGGTGTGGCATGACACTGATGGTGTGGCATGACACTGTAAGAGCCGAGTGTGTGTCCACTACCATAAGAGCCAAGAGTGTGTGTTTGCTACCATAAGAGCCAAGAGTGTGTGTTTGCTACCATAAGAGCCAAGAGTGTGTTAACTACCATAAGAGACAAGAGTGTGTTAACTACCATAAGAGCCAAGAGTGTGTTAACTACCATAAGAGCCAAGAGTGTGTGTCAACAACGACAAGTTCCAAGTTTGTATTTCAACTACCACAAGAGCTAAGAGTGCGTTACGTACTGGCCAAGGATGATATGTTTCAGGTGTGGGGGACACCCACGCACTTTACCTAATACCAGGCAACCGAGGTGCAGTTGTGAGGGAGGAGGAGGGGGACTGCGAAGGTGTGTGGTTGGATAGAATAAACGTAAGGAATCCATTTGAGGATAAGATATCTAGATCTTCACACTTGGGTCTTGTTGGGGCGACTAGACCAGCCCGCGTTTACTGAAAGAGTCACGTACTCTCTTGCTTCCCAACAGTAGCAGTGGATACCCTGGTGCAGGGGGCTGGGTGGGACTTACGTGGGTGAATGAAGGGGGGAATTTGTGTTAAGAGTCTGTGGGTGAGGAAGCGATGCAGGAAGTGGACGCTGTGAGACTTCCTAGCACGTTAAGCCAAGGTTGTGGCGTAAGACGAGATGGTGAGGGATGAAGGGAGAGAATCCATAGCTTATTAATGAGGCAGCTGGATTTACCTTAGAGAGGAAATCCTATCAAAGTAATTCCTTTTTTTTTATAAAGAAAATGTAAAGAGAACGAATCAATAACCGTCGCATCTTTTTGTTCTGATTTCGTACAGTCATGTTCAAGGGTCGTACCGTTATACTTAACGGGCGCACTGTCATGCTCTAGGGTTGTGCCTTCATGTTCAAGGGTCGTACCGTCGTGCTCAAGGGTCGTATTACCGTCGTGCTCAAGGGTCGTGTTACCGTCGTGCTCATTGGTACCGTCGTGCTCAAGGGTCGTGGCACCGTCGCGCTCAAGGGTCATACCATCGGACTGAAGGGTCGTACCGTCGTGCTCAAGGGTCGCACCATCGTGCTCAAGGGTCGTGGTACCGTCGTGCTCAAGAGTCGTACCGTCGTGCTCAAGGGTCGTGGTATCGTCGTGCTCAACGGTCGTGCTACCGTCGTGCTCAAGGGTCGTGGTACCGTCGTGCTCAAGGGTCGTGCTACCGTCGTGCTCAAGGGTCGTGGTACCGTCGTGCTCAAGGGTCGTGGTACCGTCGTGCTCAAGGGTCGTGGTACCGTCGTGCTCAAGGGTTTGATAGAAATAAACACTTGGGGATGGGGGTGATGCTTTACCTTCGCGGTGCAGGCTGTGGAATGTCTTACGAGGCAGCGGAGGTGGCAGTCGTGAATAAAAGACGTGGGAATCTTCTTTAGAATATTGTGAGAGAAAGACTCGATGAAACCTTTGATATTCAATATTCGTCTTACAATAATTCCCAAGAAGTGTAGTTAAAGAAGAAGGGGAAAACAGGACTCATAAGATAGACTGGGAGTGACGGGAGTCGGTCACGAGGGAGGGAGGGAGGGAGGAACAGGGGTTGGTGAGGAATTCGATGAACGCTTCTTGTAAGAGAGACTCGGGTGCAGAGGGAACGCCGGGGAAAATGCTGGAAGACTGGCACATTCCCGGATGGGGGGCCCTGGGAATGCTAATGAGGAGACATTGTATGCTTGCAGGCGTGGCCAGGGTAGGTGGCCAGGAGTGTATGTCGCTGCTCGATGCACGGGGCTTGCTCGGGTAGATGACCCAGAATATCTCGCATACGCCACATTTTTACATTTTTTTACTCGTGTATATATATATATATATATATATATATATATATATATATATATATATATATATATATATATATATGAATAAAGTTTAATCATCTAGGAGGTAGAATAGAACCCCCGTGATGAGACATCAACAAATATATTGATGACAAGTTCATGCGGACGTGCGGGGTGGGTGAGTCTGGAGGGGGTGGGTGAGTGTGGAGGGGGTGCGTGTGTGGAGTGGACTGAACATACACCATGGGCCGTACATCAGCCTCACCACCGCCCCTGACAGTGTCACCAGACACCAGGGAGACTCCATGACGGTGTAGTACTACGGTGGGCATGAATGGAAGGGTGTGGCAGTACTGTACGTCCCCGTCCCCTTGCTGAGGTTAGCACCTATCGCTAGATATTGATTATTTAGCAATGACTTTTGTATGATATACGTATAATTTGTTGAGTTCCGTTTAGTTTCTACTATTATATCTCCTTTTCGAGTCTTATGTGGTGATTTTACATCACTTATCCATTAGTAAGAGGGAGACGTAACATGATCACATCTTCCAACCGGTGTATCGTACAATGTATTGTCAACACCCACGCTAGCACACCTGCAGGTTACGATGTGGTCGTTGGTGATGTATCAGTCCCTCCTCCTCCCTCTCCCTGATCCCAGTGAGCTGATTGACACGTTGGCCTGGGATGGTATTCTTGATATACAGTCGGAGGAGCTTGGGTGTCTCCAAAATGACTCCCCGTGTCCATTGAGACTCCACGTTCCCTCCCCAGGCGATCTCTCTGTGGCTGGAAGGCCTCATTGCTGGTACGCTACCAAGTATGAGATGTGTGTGTGTGAGTGCTTACCGTTGCATGTACCATCCTAGTTGTTCATTGCTACCACAGTGTGTGTGTGTGTATGTGTGTGTGTGTGTATGTGTGTGTAATTACCTACTTATGTTTACCTATTTCTGTTGTACGTGGATGGAGTTGTTCATTTCTGCGGGCGTGTAAATTACCTATTTTCACCATATGTGGCGGCTTCTCTCTCAACCCAATTGGAGAGAATCAGCCACTGCGTAGTTACTGACTTCCAAATCAGCCACCATCACCTTGGCAATGAGCTTATAGGAAATGGTGGAAAGGATTCAGTACAGATGCTATGAGGGAAAGGATCCATTACGGATACTGTTTGACTGGGTCTCCCATTACTCGAGTGACAGTGAAAAGAAGAAAGAGAACAGGCAACAGATTCCAATGGGTGGAGAGGTTTGGCTCGAGGGGTAAGTTGGCTAAGGTCAGTTCAGGCATCTTGGAGCCTCGCAACGAGCGCGCGCGTCATTAGTGACCCTTGTATATACCCTTGCACCCAGACCAGTGAGGAGGGGCGCGCTCCGCTTGAGCGCTCCCTTGACGCGTGGTTATCAGGTCGCAAAGCGCCTGGATCTCGGGAGCAAGCATCGTGAAGCTAGGGGGTCCCTGATACACACACACACACACACACACACACACACACACACACACACACACACACACTCTCTCTCTCTCTCTCTCTCTCTCTCTCTCTCTGCAGTGTGCACATTACCCCTTGTGTGAGCACGACGGTAAGGCTTCGTTGAGCACGACGGTAAGGCTTCGTTGAGCACGACGGTGAGGCTTCGTTGAGCACGACGGTAAGGCTTCGTTGAGCACGACGGTAAGGCTTCGTTGAGCACGACGGTAAGGCTTCGTTGAGCACGACGGTACAACCCCCGTTGATCCATGATACGGCCCTTGGGCATGAAGGCTTAACCTTCCACCCTTACCTATGAAGGGGGATGGCGGTCAGGATAGAGCTATAACACACACACACACACACACACACACACACGCTTCAGATCATGCGTGGCGGCAGAGCTACGAGTGCATGGAGACGTGGTTGTCCTTGGCTCTGGCTCACGGCACCGTCAGCAACATAGCGTCAGGCCCACGGCTGACGTAATGACTCCTCGGCTCATATACTACTGCTGACGAGATGTGTGTGTGTGTGTGTGTGTGTGTGTGTGTGTGTGTGTGTGTGTGTGTGTGTGTGTGTGTGTGTGTTTTCCTGTATCATAAACGCATCAGCAGATGTGTGGACGAGCAGGTGGTTGGCGGCCGCCAGTGGAGAGCAGATAGCTTAAGTAACTCGTAGCTAACCCTTGTGTCTTTATGCCATGATGACTGAGTACCTGTGTACCGTATGAGTACCTCAGTACCTGTGTACCGTATGAGTACCTCAGTACCTGTGTACCGTATGAGTACCTCAGTACCTGTGTACCGTATGAGTACCTCAGTACCTGTGTACCGTGGATCATGACCTGTGTACCGTATGAGTACCTCAGTACCTGTGTACCGTGGATCATGACCTGTGTACCGTATAAGTATCTCAGTACCTGTGTACCGTAGGAGTACCTCAGTACCTATGTACCGTGGATCATGACCTGTGTACCGTATGAGTACCTCAGTACCTGTGTACCGTATAAGTATCTCAGTACCTGTGTACCGTGGATCATGAGTACCTCAGTACCTCCATACTAAGGAAATGAACACCTCAGTCCCTGTGTACCATAAAACATATATTGTGTCCCGTAGAACATGAGTGTGTCAGTACCTGTGTACCACAGTTTCTCTTGTGTACCTGCGTGGCTCTGTATTATACCGCGTTTGGCCAGTTAGATTTTGGAATATCCTTCAAGTCTCTTGATTGAAGTGTTTTGATGAACTTAACCCAATACAGTTTTTTTTTTCTTTTTTCTTTGCGTCACTAACCTTTAAGGGTTTTTTTTTTGTCTTTTTTTTGTCTGATTTCGACCATAGATCCTCTGACGAGGGTATTCTATGCCCCTGGGTGGTGATGAACGGTATACACTACTTCATAATGGTGTATGGATGGCGCCCCAATAAACATGGCGTGTTCGTATGGTTGTCTTTGCTCGTGATGTTTTTGACACAGTTGTCCACATTACCGTGAGATTTGTACACTCTCATCCGCTGAAGTTATTAATTATTAAAGGTATTCTTAAGTCTCCATATGTAATCTTTTTTTCTTGATTATGACCTTAAAGATTTTTTTTTTATGTGAAGGTACCTTAGGGTGTTATTTATTTATTTATTATTTTGTTCATCCGAGTTTTGTTCGAGGTTTGGCCTCGAAGAACATCCCTGATGTGTGTGTGTGTGTGTGTGTGTGTGTGTGTGTGTGTGTGTGTGTGTGTGTGTAATGCCCACCAGCTCGCGTCGGTACACACGCACCTCAGTAGAAAAACATCTAAATGATTCCACGGCCGCTACGTGTGTATACTGCATATATTCATAAGTCAATATGGCCCCCGTGAAAATACGTCGAGAATATCTGCATCGACACATATGTGTATATACATGATGAACCACACATGCAGATAAGAGGCTGGGACTCAAAAATACATAATGCACAAACACTTGCACCGCTACATTTACACTGGGGGCAAAGAGGAAGTGGGGCCTGTGTGAAGGCCACTGGAGCCTGTTGGGGGTTAGGCTAAGGCCTGGCAAGGCTAAGGCATGGCTAGGCTAAGGCCTGGCTAGGCTAAGGCCTTGCTAGGCTAAGATCTGGCTAGGCTAAGGCCTGGCTAGGCTAAGGCCTGGCTAGGCTAAGACCTGGCTGGGCTAAGGCCTTGCTAGGCTAAGCCTGGCTAGGTTAAGGCCTGGCTAGGCTAAGGCCTTGCTAGGTTAAGGCCTAGCTGGGCTAAGGCCTTGCTAGGCTAAGGCCTTGCTAGGCTAAGGCCTCGCTAGGCTAAGGCCTGGCTAGGCTAAGACCTGGCTAGGCTAAGGCCTTGCTAGGCTAAGTTCCAAACGAATATTGGAACAGCTAAACACATACCACAGATACACACGTACACCCGCGCGTCTGACGTGTACAGAGCTTATGGAGAAGGTCTACAGGTGGGGGAGGAGGAAGGAGAGGTGGTTTGGTGGTGAGGGGGGGGGGGGAGAGAAAGATGAGTCACGGGTCGAGGTTATATGAATGTGTCTGCCCTGGAAGAGTGAAGAATGAGGGGTGATTTGATCACAGACACCGAGACCGTAAACCATTTCCACAGTGAGGTTAGCGTGCTGTTATTTGAAGGATGTAAATATGTAAACAAAGATAAATTTAAGAACATAGTGAGAGTTTCAGTTATGAAAAAAAAAAACGACTCGGTGGACAAGATTTAAGGAAGTAGTTATAATGTAATCACATAGTTGTAGATTTAAGGAAGTAGTTATAATGTAATCACATAGTTGTAGATTTAAGGAAGTAGTTATAATGTAATCATATAGTTGTGGATTTAAGGAAGTAGTTATAATGTAATCATATAGTTGTGGATTTAAGGAAGTAGTTATAATGTAATCATATAGTTGTGGATTTAAGGAAGTAGATATAATATAATCATATAGTTGTGGATTTAAGGAAGTAGATATAATATAATCATATAGTTGTGGATTCAATGAAATAAAGTGAGTAATTTTTGAAAACTGTAACTGTGGGCAGAATGGAGAGAGGTTTAGAAAGTTGTTTGGTTAAAAGGGAAAAGTTCAAGAGATGGGGAACCCCCACGAGTTCAGAACTCCCTCCCTCCAGCACAGTAGAAATAGGTAATTACACACACACACACACACACACACACACACACACACACACACACACACGCGCGCGCGCGCGCGCGCTGTACAGTCATCGCCAAGTGTTGAACTTCGCGCTAGTGTGTGTGTGTGTGTGTGCGTGTGTCTGTGTGTGTGTGTGCGTGCGTAAGTTTGTATATAAGTATTGATCTCCTGGCGGGGGAGAGGGTTAGGGAGCGGGGAGAAGGGGGAGAGGAGAGGAGAGGGGAGGGGTTGAGGGCGGGTGGGGAGAAGAGAGGGAGAGAGGGGCTGGGGAGCGAGGGAGAGAGGGGGCTGGGGAGAATAGTACTGCAGACACACACACGCACGCACGCACACACACTGGCTGACTGGCTGACTGGTAGGCAAGGCTGAAC
The DNA here is from genome assembly GCF_036320965.1 of Panulirus ornatus. Lineage (NCBI taxonomy): Eukaryota > Metazoa > Arthropoda > Malacostraca > Decapoda > Palinuridae > Panulirus > Panulirus ornatus. The sequence continues at coordinate 3,064,267 of NC_092248.1, read as the reverse complement.
CCAGCGGCGCCCGTACTACCCAGTTCTCCCAGTGTCACGCTCCTGACTGTAGTGTTACAGACTGACTGTCTGGGACTGTCCTTGTGTCCAGACTGTATGAGAACAACTCAATGGTTTATAAGACTTTTTAACTGTTCGTGTGAACAGACTGTTTGAGAAGGACTTGACTGTTTATAAGACTTTTTAACTGTTCGTGTGAACAGACTGTTTGAGAAGGACTTGACTGTTTATAAGACTTTTTAACTGTTTATATGACCAGACTGTTTGAGAAGAACCTGACTGGTTATAAGACTTTTCAACTGTTCGTGTGAACAGACTGTTTGAGAAGAACCTGACTGTTTATAAGACTTTTTAACTGTTCGTGTGAACAGACTGTTTGAGAAGAACTTGACTGTTTATAAAACTTTTTAACTGTTCGTGTGAACAGACTGTTTGAGAAGGACTTGACTGTTTATAAGACTTTTTAACTGTTCGTGTGAACAGACTGTTTGAGAGGAACTTGACTGTTTATAAGACTTTTCAACTGTTTATATGACCAGACTGTTTGAGAAGAACTTGACTGTTTATAAGACTTTTTAACTGTTTATATGACCAGACTGTTTGAGAAGAACCTGACTGGTTATAAGACTTTTCAACTGTTCGTGTGAACAGACCGTTTGAGAAGAACCTGACTGTTTATAAGACTTTTTAACTGTTCGTGTGAACAGACTGTTTGAGAAGGACTTGACTGTTTATAAGACTTTTTAACTGTTCGTGTGAACAGACTGTTTGAGAAGGACTTGACTGTTTATAAGACTTTTTAACTGTTCGTGTGAACAGACTGTTTGAGAAGGACTTGACTGTTTATAAGACTTTTTAACTGTTCGTGTGAACAGACTGTTTGAGAAGAACTTGACTGTTTATAAGACTTTTTAACTGTTCGTGTGAACAGACTGTTTGAGAAGAACTTGACTGTTTATAAGACTTTTTAACTGTTCGTGTGAACAGACTGTTTGAGAAGGACTTGACTGTTTATAAGACTTTTAAACTGTTTATATGAGCACACTGTTTGAGAACTTGACTGTTTATAAGACTTTTCAACTGTTCATATGACTAGACTGTTTCAGAAGAACCTGATTGTTTATAAGATTTTTCAACTGTTTATCTGACCAGACTGTTTGAGAAGAACCTGACCGTTTTATAAGACTTTTCAACTGTTCATGTGACCAATATGACTGTTGACTTGACTGGACTCTTCGTGCTGGAGGTTTCTTAGGACTTTCTTTCTTGATAGTCCGCATGACTGTGTCACGTGAGTTGGTGATTATTTGTGCATGACTGTCTAAGTCTCAGATCCGAGCAGTTGTGACTGGTGACTGTACTCGTTGCTGTGGAAGTGACTGTTCTCTTTGATCTGTGTCTCTTTATACAGCTCACATAAACCTTGGGGACCGCTGATTAATTTGTCAATTTATTTTCAACTTTTATCTCTCTCTGTCGAGATGGCTTCTACTGAAGCATGTTATTTGCCCATGTCGTGTCGGTCACTATATATATATATATATATATATATATATATATATATATATATATATATATATATATATATATATATATATATATATATTCTTTTCTTTTAAACTATTCGCCATTTCCCTCGTTAGCGAGGTACCGTTAAGAACAGAGGACTGGGCCTTTGAGGGAATATCCTCACCTGGCCCCCTTCTCTGTTCCTTTTTTTGGAAAAATAAAAAAAATAGACAGGGGAGGATTTCCAGCCCCCCGCTCCCTCCCCTTTTAGTCGCCTTCTACGACACGCAGGGAATACGTGGGAAGTATTCTTTCTCCCCTATCCCCAGGGATATATATATATATATATATATATATATATATATATATATATATATATATATATATATATATATATATAAATGAATAGAATATTGTTCAGATTTATTTACAAGACAAAAAGGAACATTTTGGGGAGGCACGTGAAAATAATAGGATTCCGTGGTTCACGTGATGGCAGCTGGGATCACGTGCAAAATACCTGGATTTAAAGTGCACGTGAAACTAATGTAGTTCAAGGTTCACAGGAACGTAATGGGGTCGAGGTCAGTGTGGATGCTGCTTCCGTACAACGCCTCCCTCCCCCCCTTCTCTCTCTCTCTCTCTCTCTCTCTCTCTCTCTCTCTCTCTCTCTCTCTCTCTCTCTCTCTCTCTCTCTCTCTCATAGGACAGGTTGTTGTCTTTTCTTTTTCTGCTTCTTCTTCTTCTTCTTCTTCTCCTCCCCCCACATGCAGACTGCTGCTGCTCCTGCTGCCTTTTTTCAGTCCACAGTCAGTACGACTCTCTCCTCCTCCCTCGATCTCACACACGACACTTGAGGACGACATGTTTTCTCGCACGCACGCCCCGTTCGCCCTAACCCTCCTGGTGGGGTATATTCCTTCCCTCTGCGGTGAGCGCTACGCGTCCAGCCCTGCCCTCTTTTGGGCAAAATCTCGTCATGAGTACTAGTCTCTCTCTCTCTCTCTCTCTCTCTCTCTCTCTCTCTCTCTCTCTCTCTCTCTCTCTCTCTCTCTCTCTCCCGACCTGCACCCCTCGCTTGCCCCATCTCCCCTTCCCTCCCTCCCCCTTGGAGAATCAATACTGTACCCTGCGAGTACCGAGGGTGAGGAAAAGAGAGAGAGAGAGAGAGAGAGAGAGAGAGAGAGAGAGAGAGAGAGAGAGAGAGAGAGAGAGAGAGAGAGAGATAGAGAGAGAGAGAGAGAGGAATAGGGTAGATGTGGGAGAGGTTGGGGGAAGGTCTCGGAGGTGTAAGAAGAATAGAGAAGTGGGAGAGCAAGTGGAATAGGGTTCATAGGGATTAGGGAGAAACGAGAGAAGGGAGGGAGAGAAGGAAGAGAAATAGGTGAGAGGTGACGGAAATAGGAAAGAGAAAAGTGAATGAAGGGGACAGTGAAAAATAGAAGTGGAGGGGAGTGATAGGTCAAGGGTGAGGCAAACAAGGAGAGAAGATAGTTTAGGAGTTAAGGAAATAAAAGAAATGTAAGAGGGAGGAGACGTAGGGAGATGGGAGAGAACTGAGAAAGGGAGAGTATTTTTGAGAGGGAGAAAGGAGGGAAATAGACCACAGATGGGAGGGAAAATAGAGGGAGAGGATTGAGCAGTAGTTATGACGGGAGAGAAAAAGTGGGTTTGGGGAGCCGAAATTGTTTACAGAATAGATTAACCTAAACTAATTGGGGAGGAGGGAGAAATAGGGTAAGGGGTGGGGTAGGGAGAAAATAGAGAGGTGGGGAGGGGGGAGAAAATAGAGAGGTGGGGAGGGGGGAGAAAATAGAGAGGTGGGGAGGGGGGAGAAAATAGAGAGGTGGGGTAGGGAGAAAATAGAGGTGGGGAGGGAGGAAAATAGAGAGGTGGGGAGGGGAGAAAATAGAGAGGTGGGGAGGGGGGAGAAAATAGAGAGGTGGGGAGGGGAGAATTGCCATGATGGGTCTCCTTTATTATATGCTTGGCTTCTGGCTGGCTAGTTGGGTGGGGTGGGGAGCGAGAAGATTGGTTTTAAAAGAGGAAAACAAGAGTGTTTTTTGGTTCATGATGGAGGAGGATGTTTGGTTGGCCATGTTGAGGGAGAAGGGTACATCGTGTGGTTGGCTGTGGTGTGTTGTGGTCGACTTTGGCGTGAAGAAGAAGAGGCTGGTTGACTGTAACGAAAGGATGTATACCGTATGGTGGTTTATGGTGAGGGGTTATGGTTGGTTTGTGGGTCACGGTGGTAGAATGTGGTTGTTTGGTTGATCAACGTGAAAAATTGGATGGTTTTCTCTTATATGGAGGACTGGATAATCCGTGGCTGGCATGTGAGAAAGCGATTGTTGGTTGATTAATGAACGAATGGGTAGATTGCTGTATTAATCATTACGAGCACAGTTTGGTTGATGATTGATTGGTTAGGATCATGATAGATTGATCGGTTACGATGTGTTGAAATTACCGTAACTGACTGGTTAACAGTGAACTACGTTGAGAAGCAATTGATTTTTGCGTGTGTCCGGCTTCTGATTGTGGTAGGTGGTGGTTGGGGGGAGAGAGGGAGGTTGTAAGTGGGGTAACCTTTTTGTGGTTGTGTGGTTGTTAATCAAGTTTGATTCCTCGGTTAGTTTTTGGTTTGGTATATTCTTGGTTTGTTTGCTTGTAGTCACGTGATTTGGTGTAGGTTGTTTGGTTGTGGTGTTGGTGTGGTTATGGTGTTTTTGATTGGTAGAATTCGTACAGGTGTGGTATTCTTGGCTGGTGATCTATATGTATATATGGTTCTGAGGCATGATAGCCAGGGCCTTTTGACCCGACTGTAATGGTCTAGGTTAGAGACCAGGCCATCATACCCATGGGGTCGTAACTCAAGGATCGTACCGTTGTGGTTAAGGGTCGAACCGTCGTGCTGAAGGGTCGTACTCAAGAGTCGTACAGTCGTACTCAAGGGTTGTATCGTCGTACTCAAGGGTCGTACCTTCGTACTCAAGGGTCGTACCATCGTACTCAAGGGTCGTACCATCGTACTCAAGGGTCGTGCCGTTATAATTGAGGATCGTACAATCGTATTCAAGGGTCGTACCATCTTGCTCAAGAGTCGTACAATCGTACTCAAGGGTCGTAGCATCGTTCTCAAGGGTCGTACCATCGTACTCAAGGGTCGTACCGTTGTAACTGAAGATCGTATCATCTTGTTCAAGAGTGTGGACACTTGACAGTCCCAGCGAACTGCTATGGCCAATATGTACGACCAAGGCGCACCCAGCCGGTGTTCCCTGTGTTGTGCTAATGTATACGTAACGCAAGAAAGACGCGAATCGTCTGAAGAATACATATGTATACCCCATAGTCTCTGTATGAATAAGGTCTACCTTTGTGGGCTAGGTAAACTTTTGTGGGCCAAGATGTTCTTAATTGATCGATAATAATCCAATTTTTTTTTTGTAAAAAAAAAGGGAAGATTTCTAAGTTTGAAATGTTGAAATTGTGAACGAGAGTGTACGTTCGTATATTAGTTATAATTAACATCGCTAAATTCTCAAACTGTTTATGAAAACCCATGTTGAACTATTGGCATAATGGCTCGCACTCAGCCGCCAAATTTAGATATTATAGATTTTGAAAATTCAGGTGAGTGTAACGTGTTATTAAAATCCCCTTCCACCCCAAAAAAATGGGTTAATGGTCATTTTTTAAAGTAAAGAACATGATAATGACTCATGATAGTTTCCTCATTACGCGAGCCTTACCAGGGGGATATAAGAACAATAATAAGACTTAATCACCTCACTTTCAAACTTCGTAATTACCCAAATGTCAGCATTTTTAAAAAGGACCATCTACCAGGACGGTAAGCGACGAAGGAAATATGTAGTACCAGGATCGAAATATATACGTTCGTGTCTTGTACCGGCCTTGTAGTGACCTGGTGTAAGATACTGGCCTTGTAGTGACCTGGTGTAAGATATCGGCCTTGTAGTGACCTGGTGTAAGATATACGTTCATGTCTTGTACCGGCCTTGTAGTGACCTGGTGTAAGATATACGTTCGTGTCCTGTACCGGCCTTGTAGTGACCTGGTGTAAGATACCGGCCTTGTAGTGACCTGGTGTAAGATACCGGCCTTGTAGTGACCTGGTGTAAGATACCGGCCTTGTAGTGACCTGATGTAAGATACCGGCCTTGTAGTGACCTGGTGTAAGATACCGGCCTTGTAGTGACCTGGTGTAAGATACCGGCCTTGTAGTGACCTGGTGTAAGATATACGTTCATTTCTTGTACCGGCCTTGTAGTGACCTGGTGTAAGATACCGGCCTTGTAGTGACCTGGTGTAAGATACCGGCCTTGTAGTGACCTGGTGTAAGATACCGGCCTTGTAGTGACCTGGTGTAAGATACCGGCCTTGTAGTGACCTGGTGTAAGATACCGGCCTTGTAGTGACCTGATGTAAGATACCGGCCTTGTAGTGACCTGGTGTAAGATACCGGCCTTGTAGTGACCTGGTGTAAGATACCGGCCTTGTAGTGACCTGGTGTAAGATATACGTTCGTGTCCTGTACCGGCCTTGTAGTGACCTGGTGTAAGATACCGGCCTTGTAGTGACCTGGTGTAAGATACGTTGTCGTGCAGGTCAGAGGCTGTTGGCCTGACGAGGCGGTCGCCGCCTCCAGATGCATCGTTAACCCCTAGAAGGGTCAGGTCAAAGGCCAGGGTCATTATATACCCAGGAGTTGTAGGGACGACGGGCGTGCTCTGAATTGATTCATGTTGCGCGTATGTGTGCGTACGGATCATGTTGCGCGTATGTGTGCGTATGGATCATGTTGGGCGTATGTGTGCGTATGGAGGCGTATGTGTTTATGTCTGTATTCTGTATTTACCGCTGATAATTATACTAATAATACAGCAACAACGCTACTACTACTACTACTACCAACTACTACTACTACTTCTACTACTAGAATTATGTGGATCTGTACTGAGGAACTTGTAACTCCTGCATGACAATACGAGCCCCGTACTGGCAGCAGACGCTTACGACTAGGTTGAGAGCAACTGCGTTGCCAGACGCATGACTATGGTTGATATATATATATATATATATATATATATATATATATATATATATATATATATATATATATATATATATATATATTAACAGAATTTATTGTGGAGGGAACAAAAAACACCTCATTAAGAGATCCAATTTACATCGTAAACAGGTCTCCCGTGTGTGACAGAAGCCTTCAGCGCGAAGTAGATTAGAGAAAAATGTCTAAAAACTCCGTAAAACATTGGGAAAGATGATATGATAAAAATCCACGAGTTTTATAGTAAGTTCTTTTATTTTGTAGTAAGTTATGGAGAGCAGGTCGGGAATATTGCAGTTATAATTACCACTTGAAATTGAATTAGATATCATGGTATTTTTTTTCTATATTTTCACAGATTATATTCAGAGATGAAACTCGGGGATTTTTATAGCAGGGTTGCACTACCTACCTCGCTCATACAACTCTCCCCCCACTAGCTTAAGAGGTCACTGGGAGACAAGATAGATAGAGAATGAATGAAAACAATATACGTGAAGTACGAAAAGACAGAAAACGTTAGTGATGCAATAAATGTCTAACCGCCTTTGATTTGATAGATAAGGTAAGACTTTACCAGGTCAGTATAGGTCCCAGAAGGGTATTTCTTCATGAAGACTTGGTGTTCTGTAGGGAATGTCCTATATAGTTAGTCCTTACTTGAGAGAGTGGAGTCGAAAGCGGTCCGACTTATAGACTGTCTCAGGCTAACTTCCAAACTTGACCCACTTGCCCGAAGCCTCAATGTTAGTTCACTTTCCCCTCTTTTGTAGGTATTACATTGGTTTTTGCTCCCGAGTACTGACTGCCTGTGTGCCCACACCACTGGCTAGACTACGCAATGCCGGGCAAGCTGCTGCGTCCCATGATTACTGCGTGGCCATCGTTAACTCAAGGGTGGGCCGTTTTGATACCTGCTTCTTTCCGTACACGTCGAAGCTTTGGAACTCTTTACCTTTTCAAGTCTTTCCCCTTATCTTTCACCTGGCACATTTCAAAAGGACAGGATTTTCACTTCCCACAAAATTCGTGAATAATTCCCCTAGTCTTTTTTTTTTTCCGTTTCATAATCCTCTCTATATTTCACTTTAAGGCCCGGCCTTGATGTGGTCTTTAGTCTTTAGTAAATGGAGCCTTCAACATAAACAAAAAGTCACATAAAGACATTATAGGGAAGGCATCCACAGCGTTCTGAGAGAACCTTACAACAGACATCACCTTCTGTAGTAGGATTCGAATGAACTTGTTACCACCTCCACCGCCATCACCCACCAGGCTACCATAACACACGGTGCAAGGGAAGACATGAGCACAGTTGATGAGAGAAAGGAAGCGTATAACATAAGGCAGAAGAGGGACAGACAGAAGGGGATAAGGAGGAAGACATAAAGCAGAGAGGAGAGATCAAGGAAATCGCCTCAGAGACGGAAGGGAATGAGATGAGGGAGGAAGAGATATGAGTATTAGACATAGATACAGATACTGGTGTCAGAGACACCAAGGGAAAGACAATAGAAATAGATACTGGTGTCATTGAATGGCAAAGAAAAGACAGTAAATGTAGATACTTGTGTCCTGTTGTTGAGTGTTACGTGTCATTTAGGCCAAGGGAAAGACAGAAGGTGTACTTCTCAAGTAACTGAAGGAAGCTGAGGCTGTAGAGTGAGAGTGGAGATGGTAGCATACAGTTGCCCCTAATGATTATCAGCCAGTTATGGAGGATGTAAGTACACTACTTAGCGGGCTGTCGAAGGAAAGGGAAAGGATAAACAACAAGAGTTAAGGATTGAGTGATTGTAACATGTGAATATCGGAGTAGGTTATCTTGTCCAGGTGTTTGGATGGCGATAAGGGATGAATGACAGGAGAGAGACGGACGGGAGAGGGAGATAA
>NC_092248.1:3018264-3050764 GCF_036320965.1 Panulirus ornatus | reverse complement strand
ATCTTTCTCTTTCCATCCTTCCACCTCCACTGTGGCTTCCCCGTTCTCCTTATTCCATCCATTTCCAACATATATATTCTTTTTGTCAACCTTACCTCACTCATTCTCTCTATTTATTCAAACCATTTCAGCACACCGTCTGCATCTCTCTCAACCACACTTTTTTTTTCACCTCACCTTTTATCACACCATTTCATATATATATATATATATATATATATATATATATATATATATATATATATATATATATATATATATATATATATATTGGCATGCAAAAGTAAACTTTATGTAATCTAAAAGAAAAAGGTCTTGATTCAACTCAGGCTGGTGGCATCATGAGATGCCAACTAGGGTCATCTCTATCCACGAGGAAATCCCCAGGTTGGACTTTGATAAACTCGGAGGTAATTCCACTCCCGCTGAAAACGGGAATCCCCGAGCAATACCTGATTACCTTCCCAGCCATAGTGACGTAGCTCCAGAAATATATGTATGTAAACAAAAAAATGCCTTATTTGCATACACACACATCTCATTTTTAGCTGTCATGTCTGATTCGTGAGAATGAAAGAGTATCTTTACGTAGCCAAGCCTCGTATGCTGTTCCATAGTTTTCACCTTGACCCGTTCATATGCCATGGTTCAGCCCACTTGACATTTCGTCGCCCCTGGTATAGCATTTCGATCCAAATCATTCTATCCAAACTAACCTTATGGCCCTACTGAATGTTCAGGCCCCGGTAACCCAAACCCTCCCATTCCTTTCTCGGTCTTTCCCTTCGTCTTTCTCCCTCCACGCCTAACATACACAACCTTTTGCTTGTCTTCTCAATAGTTGGAGTATCCGATATACCTATGTATTCCTTAAGATACCTCTTCTTAAGATACCTCTTTAAAGGTGAAACGTCGATGTGAAATATAGAATTTTGATGAAACTGAGTTTGAACCTTGACCCCTTCGTAGAACAGTGATAAGAAACTTAGAGAACATAAAAAGAAAGATAAATAATAGTGAATATCATGTGTTCAGTACCGTATATATATATATATATATATATATATATATATATATATATATATATATATATATATATATATATATATATATACTTAGTTTCCTCTGGTGAGAAGGGTTAGGACAAGCGTTGCAAAGTGTACCATAGGAGGCGTCTTGCGCCGCGCGACCCTCCTCTGTCTATAAGGCAAGAAGTAGCCGTCCATATGGCAGCTGTGGTATTTATACTGCCACTGTTGCCAACTCTCTCACCAGCAGGAGAATAAATGCATCTGATCTAACCTTCGATGGCGAGGCCGATGGAGATTTTGGTTCCACCTGGACACGATAGACGACCCTATCGTGGACAAACATACGGATGAACCAGTTTCTACCGAGATGACTATTTCCTCTCGACTTCCATCTCACGAAACTCCGTCTATATTTGGCCTTCACAGCGTCCCCAAGGCTCTGCCTCGTGCAGAGTATAGTCATACTACAACTCTTCAATTCCTCCTGTCTCACACTCGCAAAAAAGTTGTCCGTGAGAATCAACTGCTCTTAATCTTGGTCACAAAGCTGGAGAGGAAGGGAGGTGCGTTTGAGGCGTCGCTCGCAAGAACGCCGGGGTTTATATTTGGAGACATTTTCATCGTTTATGGCATGTTATGTGCTGAGGTGTACCCAGTCTTGGTGTTATTGTCGATCTTGGCCGCCGGCCAGGGTCTGGCTGGCCGTGTATGCAATGCCGACCGACTGGTCGACGACTCCTGCCGCCTCTTGACCTCCCCAACTTCCCCAGCAGGTAGGATGATGTCCGTAGAGGGAAAATAACGTTACTGAGGGCTTCGTGGTGCTTTCCCCCGGCACCTAGGAGGCGCTGCTCCTACGCAGGCGTTACCTCCTTCGTAGTAATGTTAACGTTGTGGTTCTAATGAGATGGTCATACCTGACCGAGGTCGCCCGATGCAGGTGTTGAATATAAGCGACGAGGCCCCTCGGCAGGGAGCGATGCGTTCATTCCAGACGGGATTGACTGAACCCTCTGCAGATGTACGAAGGATCAAACGAAGGATTTTTTTTTCTTCTTTTTTTCCCTGGTTCTTTTCCCCATCGATTTCGGACTTTCTGTGGTTTATTATTGACCCAAAAATGGTCCTTAGAACTGACCTGTACTACCTCACTATTCAGAACTCATTCTATAGTGTTGTACGATGTCTATAGATGCAGTTTCTCTTTTTTCTTTTCCGAGGTTCTAGATTTTAGGCTTCAGTTTCACTTATTTCAGATGTATATGAGCTTTTTTTTCTAATGTTTATTAACTGTCGAATCATCCCATTTACATCTTTATAATATTCCGGTGATCTTTTGTGCAATTTGTTTGGTGATCTTTTGTGGAATGTGTCTTTTTTCTTCTGCCAATAGGGCAAAGGTTATTGTTTATATTTCTGACTTTTACGCTGCAAACCTTTTGTGGCTTGGAGGCATACGAGTTCTTCTTTTCTTCTTTTTTAAGTGTATTTACTGATTCTTTAGCGAGTTCGAAGGGGAATGTGTGATGCGAGACATCCACTCGGGAAACATCAGGAACATAATACAACACAGGATAACCAGGAGTCCAGCTAGTTATCCACGACAGAAACTGGAAACAAGGAACCTCACTCTAATCAACCAGGTGTGTACAAAAACAGACACACACACACACACAAGGAGAATCGAACGTGCTTTATGAATTCAAATGTCAACATGGAGACTGTAAGCCCTTTACCAACCTGACCTACGCGAGAGGCATAACCTAAACACCGTCCAGAAAACTTGGCCATCCTCTTACGAGAAGGCTTCATCAAGCTACATTATCACCCAGGAGCATAACACTGGTACCCACACACGAGACACAGGTGTTACATCTACGAGGATACTACGCCGTGAACAAGAGACGACACGCCAACATATCGCCGATGGATTAACATTGGCCAACAACATTGGCCAAGACAGGATACTACAACTACATGCCTCAGCACCACGTACCAGCCAATGAGTCCTAAGCGGTACCGCCTAAGGGTATTACACCCAACTTCGCGACTACCCACAACCATTCCCGCCCGCCTGCTCCACTGACCTCACCACGCGCTGTGGAAGATGGTTTGGGATATTGATATCGAAATCTCGAGACAACTCTTAAAGGTATTATACTAATCCTCACCAGCCTTGTAAAAAGATGAGCACTGGATAAAATCAGGAAGAGTCTGATTAAATGAAAAATGTTTTCTGGCCATTGTAACAGAGTTTTATATATGTATATATTCTTACTATTCGCCATTTCTCGCACCAGCGAGGTAACGCCAAGAACAGAAGACCGAGCCTCTGAGGGAACACCCTCATTTGGCCTCCTTCTCTGTTCCTTACCTTAGAAAATCAAAAAAAGAGGGGAGGATTTCCAGCCCCCCGGTCCCTCCCCTTTTAGTCGCCTTCTACGACACGCAGGGAATACGTGGGTATATATATATATATATATATATATATATATATATATATATATATATATATATATATATATATATAATACATGATCGCTATTTCCCACATGAGCGAAGTAGCGTTAGGAATAGATGATAAAGCTTATATAAGAAAACCCTCGTTTGGCTCCTTCGTCTGTTGTTTCTTATGGAAAATGATAAAGGAGGGGAGGATTTCCAGCCTCCCCGCTCCCGCCCCTCTTTGTCGCCATCTACGTCACGCAGGAAATGCATGGGCAGTATTTTTTCTCCCCATCCCCATATATATATATATATATATATATATATATATATATATATATATATATATATATATTCTCTGGACCCATCACAAGTCTCGGAATAAAATCCGATGCGTCAGTAATATAAGCCTGGATTTCGAAGCATGTGAGCACTTCTGATCTATGCACACCTTAGTTTGTGTCGCCCACAAGCGAGTAATAAGAGACATCGCAGGTGTCCTCAATATTACTCATGTTTTGCCCAGGTTAAGAATGTGATCTTCCGCATACAGTGAGTCGTACACACACACACACACACACACACACACACACGCGCGCGCGCGCGCGCGCGCCTTCTGTGCTCGTTATGTTTAGAAAGATGATAAATATCCTCATAGATGACCTGACACAGATGATAACAACAGGTAGTTGATCACAGTTGCGCTCATTGATCACAGTCAGTTGTGCTCATTGATCACAGTTGCGCTCATTGATCACAGTCAGTTGTGCTCATTGATCACATATCATGCCCGCTGACCGCTCTTTGATTACATACCATACCCCATGATCACACACTGGGCTCCGTGATTACGTACCAGGCTCTTTGATCCCATACCATCCTCCTTGATCACATACCATGCCCGTTGATCACATGGCAGACCCCTTGTCCACGGAAGATTGAACCCTACAACCCTAAAGATACCATAGTCGAGGTTTCACTTCATATCTTCCCTAGAGACGTAGATCCCGCCCCGCCACTTCATCTGCGGTATCAGCAACTTTTATGACCGTGCGCGTCACCATTGTCACGACCCCTTGATAATAATGATGTCCCAGAATCTGGATAAGCCATTTATCATCCCAGAACTCGCCATGACTGGTCGCGCACACAGCTCCCCCAGGCGCTCCTCACGTTTGTATGTTGATCAAGACTTTTGCGAAGGAGCGCAAACTGAATTAAGGTATAAGTGCGTCAAACCAGCTGGTGTAAGAATGAAGATCGTGGGTATATATGTGCTCGTTGTTATGTATAGATGATCTTGTTCAGAGCCTCTTCATCCAGTTTTGGATTCTATGAATACCTTCTCGTGATACAGGAAGTTGTATAGAGATCACACTAATTATAAAAGATGAATACCTTCTCATGATACAGGAAGTTGTATAGAGATCACACTGATTGTAAAAGCAAGGTCATTTTATTGCAATACATACCAAAGTGCATGGTGAATACACATTCAGTATTCACCATGCACTTTGGTATGTATTGTGGAGGACGTTATCATTATTATCATCATTATTATTATTATTATTATTATTATTATTATTATTATTATTATTATTATTATTATTATTATTTTTATTATTATCATTATCATTATTATAGATATCATTATTGATTATTATCATTTTATTTATCATTACCTATCATTATTATCATTATTATTATCATTTATTATTATTATTATTATCATTTGCTATCACTTTGTGCTAGGGTTCAAAACAGTGTATAAACCCGTAGTGACGGTGGTCACCTCAGAAGCAACGGCGGAGGTGGTGGCGTCGTCTGTGGCGGCGGGCAAGACAGTGAGGGAGGAGACGGCGATGGTGGCGGTGGTGGTGGGTGATCCTTGCGGTTATGATGAGTCGCTTCAAGGTTGGGTCATGATGGTGCTGCGAGGGGAAATGGTGGCGCCTGTCGTTGCGAAATGTGGATGAAATCGAGGGTGTTTTGGCTAATGGGTAAAAGGATGTGGGGTGGAGAATGCTGACGTGAAGCGTAAGGTTTGAGGGGTTGTGGGTCGTGGGTGGGTAAGGTGAGGTGAGGCTCGTTAGTGAGATGGTTCGTGGGGAACCCAGCTCACGGAAGTGATATGGTTAATTTCATGAGTGAGATGGTTAATTTCATGAATGAGATGGTTAATTTTATGAGTGAGATGGTCAATTTCGTGAGGGAGATGGTTATATTATGAGTGAGATGGTTGATATCATGAGTGACATGGTTAATTTTATGAGTGAGATGGTCAATTTCATGAGTGAGATGGTTAATTACGAGTGAGATGGTGAATTACATCAGTGGCATTTAATATCATGAGTGACACGGTTAATTTCATGAGGTATCGTCATACGATCCTACACTATCTTAATCCTTACGTAAACAGGGGAATTAAACAGAGGGCTCCTACCCCACCTCACACCACATGCGATACATCAGTCGGCTGGAGAATATCTATAAAGCAGTGCTCTACGAGGGGATATACTGCCTCGGAAATTCAATTGGAATGATCGATTGGAAACCATGCTTTCGTCAGCTTTCAACCGCCATTGCCCCTAGGAAGGGTGTTTTTCAGACTCTAAGCTGTAAAGTAGATGAAATTCGTGTGTAATGCGTCATTCCTGAACAGTCTTGTATCACTGATGATTAATATTGTTTAAGACACATGTCCAGCTGTGTTCAGATGTAGTTATAGCCTTCCGCCTTGACTCCATCTGGTGGTAAGTCATACCAGTGTACTATAACTCTGCTGCTGATAAAAGACGTTTGCCCACGCTGGTATTAGCTGTGTTCTCCCTCAGTTCCACACTGTTGTTTGTCTTATGTATACATCAGACGTGAAGAAATTGTCAGAGTGTCCCAAGTTGCGCATTGATGGCTAGGGAGGGAAACGCGACAGTCACCGCAAAGATGTCTTTATTGCGCTGCCGTCACTAAACACCCTAATCAGTTGTTGCCTACCACCTTTTATAATCTCTTGTGTAATCACCTACTTGTACTTTGGGGGGGGGGGTAGGAAGTTTTACACCCATGGTGACCCCCCCATCTCTTTCTCTGTGCCCGCGAAAAGTACGTGCCTCCAGAGTTTGCTTACACTTAAGGAAGGAGTCGAGTTGGACTTGGAAACCTTTTGCAGGATAGTTCACCTCATCCTCCACGTCCCGCAAAAGAGCTCTCACAGGTAATGATGGCTGTAAAGGCATTGGGGGGGTTATGAGGCCCGCGTCTCATCCAACAGTCGTGAGTTGTGGTAAACTGCGCTGGATATGGGCAACCCGTGGGAGTGAGGAATGTACACACACACACACTCCCTCTCCCTCCCTCCCTCGTGTTGCCTCATGACACCTCACGTTCCAGGGGAAAGCCATCAGTGGGAAAGACGACTCCCGGTCAGTTTTATTGAGCCGGTTTACAACCTCCTCCTTCACACCTTGGTGTTAACTTCAAACCTTATGAACTGCCAAAATCACATCTCATGTCTCTCTAGGTTTTGTGTTTGGGTAAATGAGAGATTATATCTGATGACTTGGCACCCTTCATTACGGCTAATCTCATAGAGAGAGAGAGAGAGAGAGAGAGAGAGAGAGAGAGAGAGAGAGAGAGAGAGAGATTTATAAGTTTACGTGACGTACGTGTCACCGATTTTTTTCATATACGTTTCCAGATATGAAGTAAACTACTTTGATTTCTGTAGAATAAGAAGATCATTTTTTCATATGTAATTATTGGCAAAAGTTATTCCAACAGAAAGCTAATGTTTGATTTCCTCTCGGTCAATCTTCGCCAACGGCACTGAATTGGTAAGATTTATTGATAAGTTGCTGGAATAAACTGTAAAATCATGGCTATGGAAGGTAACATTCTCGTGCCGTGTACGCTTATCTTGCGTAGGGTGATAAGGCCGAAGCCAGCATAGTGCTGCGTAGCGGCGCATCCGTAAACCCGCCGCTGACTTGGTGGTGTGACGGCGGGAGGGAGTCGAACCCCGGGGCTTGTGGCAGCAGCAGGCCACGCCCTCCTCACTCCAGCCACTTTAAAACAAGCAGGAATGACATCTTTATGCTCCTACGCTAATGTTATCACCTCTGTGTTATGTTACAGTTTGTATTATATCTAAACAATTGCTGGGTGTCGCTAAATTTATGTTCTCGGGTGAATTCCTTCAGTGCAATGATGTCAACAACGATTAATATACGTAATGTCACGACGTGGCGTTTAAGAACACGAAATCCTATCCTTTACCGTACGATAATCTCGCCCTCACCGTAACTGGGGTTACGGTGACTTGATACACTCTACCGAGAAGCTGGTTTTATTCAAAGAATTCGCTGGTATGTCGTAATGGTACACGTAATTCGTACTCACGAGGAAAACTTTTTGATGTTATGCCCTCCTCCTTGTTGGGCCAAGCGTGATGTTTACGACTTGAGGTATGGTGAACACGAGCCGTGGAGGTGAGGCCAGACTAATTTCGGTGACAAACGAGTCTCCCGTATTTTGTTCAGTCATTAACAAAGTGACTCTCTACCGCTGATGATTGCTAGATGTAACATATCCAAAACGGTAGAATTAATTAGCGTTGCGTCTGGCGCAGCCTAGTGTGGGGGGGCCCCGTTCGAGTACTGAACTTACGAAACCAGTAAGATTACCGCAGCCCCGTGTGACAGGTGGTATTTTTAGAAATTACGGGTGGAAAGTGGTTTCCACCTCTCCTCGCCCCATTCACAATATTCGCAACACTTAAGATTCTAATGACTCTTAGAGTGTGAGGTGCTTATTATTTCCCTACAAATTCGTAAATCATACACAAGTGGCAGTAACACCTGCCTCACACATCTCGGAAATGAACGGTTAGTTAACAGGGTTGCGTGTAGGGAAATAGTCAAGTTCAGAAGACTCGTAGCACTCTTACTGGCTGGGGTGATGCGTGTCGGCTGCCTCTACTACACACAGTGTACCATTCAGTGGGAGTTCACAGACCGCGGGACTGGATAAATAAAAATGTTGTAGACAAAGGAACGCGGCAGGTTTCGTCGATGGCGCCTCGGTCTGTCGTATTACTGTTGCCATTTGGTCCGCTCGTCTTCCAGCGCGCTGTTTAACTGGCTCTCGGCCCTCCCATATGGATTCATGTCTTCCCTGACTGTAGACCTACGTGGGGAGAAATGATGGTCAGAAGCCCGTTAACGATGAGCTACAAGGACGTACCGTCTGGACGCGGCGAGGGGACCAGACTGGTCCTGCAAGCTAGTGGAAAATTCCCAGCTCGCCACCATCTCCGGCGGGGGCCCTGCGGCAGGCGCGGCAGAGTCTTACCTCCGACACTCGCTTACACTACACACTCTCTCCTCCTCCATCATCCACCACACACGCACACTCACACACACACACGCCTGCATGGTACCGCAGTGGAGATAGAATAGTTAAATAAACATACTCGAGGCAAAACTTTTGCATACAGTGCATGCAGCTGTACTGCTTCCACCTGCCGATGCCACTCACCATCTGATACACCATGGGCCCGCATGGTACAACAGAGACAGAGAGCGAGCAGGAAAAATCAACATGGGAAACGTAGTGTTATCACAACTTATTATTGGCTCTTTACCCCCTGACTCGTCACTCCTGCCACCTACTGCCCACGTTTGGAAACAAATAAATTAGTTTTTGATATATATATATATATATATATATATATATATATATATATATATATATATATATATATATATATATATATATATATGAGTTCCAGGTAACCTGTTTCCTTAAGGCAATGAAGCATAAAGAAAATGTGCTGGGAGCATGATGTAATTTTTCGGGACGATTTCTGTTACAGTCAGACTCCCCTTGTAGGTACGTGTGTGTGTGTGTGTGTGTTCTTACTGAATGTAAGAATGACTATACAGTATTAGCGGAATAATGACATAAATGATAATAACAATATATTGATACTGTTTACTCATTTCACATTGTATTGATTTCACTCAATATTTACGAATCGTTTGACTATTATGCTCACTGCACTGAGAATGTTAAGCTGAAAAAGTTGGACATACATTGTAAATAATTTACAATAATTCAGTGCACAGAAGACATATATATATATATATATATATATATATATATATATATATATATATATATATATATATTCCCTGGGGATAGGGGAGAAAGAATACTTCCCACGTATTCCCTGCGTGTCGTAGAAGGCGACTAAAAGGGGAGGGAGCGGGGGGCTGGAAATCCTCCCCTCTCGTTTTTTTTTAATTTTCCAAAAGAAGGAACAGAGAATTGGGCCAGGTGAGGGTATTCCCTCAAAGGCCCAGTCCTCTGTTCTTAACGCTACCTCGCTAATGCGGGAAATGGCGAATAGTTTGAAAGAAAAGAAAGAAAGATATATATATATATATATATATATATATATATATGTGTGTGTGTGTGTGTGTGTGTGTGATACAATACCAGACCTAGTTTGTTCGCTGATTATTTGCAATTTTGAATGATTATTACATAGAATTTGCTGACACTAGCTCATAAAACACACACACACACACACACACACACACACACACACACACACACACACATTGATCAATAAACTTGTTTAAAGATACGAAGGAAAGAAGAGCTTTTACAGTATGAGTGGTGGATGGATGGCATAAACTGAAAGATGTGGTTAATGTGGGTTGAGGTCACCGGTGGAGTACCGCAGTATTCAGTTCTGGGACCATTACTGTTTTTGGTGTGCGTGTGAATGACCTGCCTGTAGGTAAGGTCTCCTACCTGAGTATATGTTTACAAATGACTGAAAGGTCATGAGGGAAGTGGAGAGCGAGGAGGATTGCTGCAATATGTAAGGGAATCTAAACAGACTCTTAAGATTCGGTCTGATACATGGCTGATGAAGCCGAGTGAACGTAATGGGGTTGAGTCACAACGAAAGTAGGCCTCGATGTTGTCATCATGGTCCAGTGAGACGTTAGCTGCAGGAAAATGTGTGAGAAGGAACCCTTAGGTATGACGTTATGGCCCTTGTATATGACGGTATGACTGACCCTTGAACACAAAGGTACGACCCTTGAATATGACCCTTTGAGTGCGACGGTACGACCCTTAAATTTAACGATATGACCTTTGAGCACGACGTTACGGTCCCTCGAACTCGACGGTACGACCCTTGAATTTAAACGATATGACCTCTGAGCACGACTGTATGACCCACGAACACGACGGCACAACCCTTGAGGACGACTCATACAACTTTGGGCATAACGGCTTCACCAATGACCCGATCAGGTCTTACTGTATAGACTCTGTTCCTTAAAAGAACCCAAGCCATGGTTCATTCCTTAGGGACGGACCGCTATGTATAGCACCTGATAATTCTGGATGAGCGTTTGTCGAGGGGGATCTTGCGCGCTCCAGGGAACCAATAAAAAGGTCAGTGTCCGGATTCTGCAACCCACGAAGGTTGTTTATGAATAATGTTTGAGTCGAGGTGTGTTGGGTACGTATGCGCGTGCCGTCCGCAGCCTCAAATAGACGAAATGAGCAAAGTCGCGCCGGTATAGCTTAGGGCCGTCCACGTAAACCAGAAGGTAGTAAGACAAGTCCCAAAATATATTAGCATTAGGTAAAGTAAGGAGGTGGCTGATCACGTGAAACAGATCAGTGCTTAAAGTAATCTTAAGCTATACGATGAGAGACGCACAGATGTCTGTATTAATCTAGGGTGTAAACGAAGTAAGAATTTTGTAAAAAGAAAAAAAAAACAGCTGGGGTGACCGTGGACCGATTGCCGTGACCAGGATTCGAACCAGTGCCTTTGGCCCCGAGCGGCCCGTGAATGCGTCATGGTCAGGAACGCTAATCCGTACACCATATATATATATATATATATATATATATATATATATATATATATATATATATATATATATATATATACACACACACACGAGAGCGGGGGCTGGAAATCCTCCCCTGTCGTTTTTAATTTTCCAAAAGAAGGAACAGAGAAGGGGGCCAAGTGAGGATATTCTCTCAAAAGCTCAGTCCTCTGTTCTTAACGCTACCTCGCTGATGCGGGAAATGGCGATATATATATATATATATATATATATATATATATATATATATATATATATATATATATATATATATATATATATATATACGTTTAAGCAGCTAGAGAGTTCCGTATGTTTGGTGTCCAGCCTGCAAGGCTTCACACGGAAGAACCACTTCACCAGCTCAGCGGATCACCCTCCTCTATACACTGAGCAGTAGCTCTCCGTCAGACCTTCCCGGTAGTGAGGCCACTTGAGAAAAAGATTCTATCATAACCTAACCTGAGATGAAGACTTCAGTCATTAGTATAATGAGGAGGAAGAGGGAGGGAGGCAGCAGTGGGTGTGTACAGTCGCGGACAGAATGTCCTGGGGCGCGCTTGGTCGAAGCTGTACCGAACCCTTTGTCTTAGAGTGTCGAGACAGAGGACTCTGTACAGATTGGACCAGACATGTCCCTTGCCAGGCTCTGTCTGCGTCTGTCGAGACAGAGGACTCTGTACATATTGGACCAGACATGTCCCTTGCCAGGCTCTGTCTGCGTCTGTCGAGACAGGACTCTGTACAGATTGGACCAGATGTGTTCCTTGCCAGGCTCTGTCTACGTCTGTCGAGACAGAGGGCTCTGTAAAGATTGGACTAGACGTGTCCCTTGCCAGGCTCTGTCTACGTCTGTCGAGACAGAGGACTATGTACAGATTGGACCAGACGTGTCCCTTGCCTGGCTCTGTCTGCGTCTGTCGAGACAGAGGACTCTGTACAGATTGGACCAGACGTGTCCCTTGCCAGGCTCTGTCTGCGTCTGTCGAGACAGAGGGCTCTGTACAGATTGGACCAGACGTGTCCCTTGCCTGGCTCTGTCTGCGTCTGTCGAGACAGAGGGACTATGTACAGATTGGACCAGACGTGTCCCTTGCCTGGCTCTGGCTACGTCTGTCGAGACAGAGGACTCTGTACAGATTGGACCAGACGTGTCCTTGCCTGGCTCTGTCTACGTCTGTCGAGACAGAGGGCTCTGTACAGATTGGACCAGACGTGTCCCTTGCCAGGCTCTGTCTGCGTCTGTCGAGACAGAGAGCTCTATTGTACCACTAGGACGAGACGTGTCGCAAGATCGGTTGGTGTACATACACTCCAGAGGGCTGGAAGTGTACGTGTGTTGATGTTGAGGTTGCCGCTCTCGCCGCTAGAGGTCACCACTTGACCTTCACATGTACATGATGCCGATGATGGATTTTCCCAGGTATAATAACTCTGGGCGTGACACTTCTCACCTGAGATAAACAATTTAAGTATGTATTATTTATTTAATCTTTTCTTCTACGTAAGAAAAAATGATGGTGGTTATCTCTTCAAGTTAGGTGAGGGTAGTGATGTCGGGACTTTGTGCTAAATAGTGAATTCACTGAAGAGCAGATAACCAAACCAGTTTTGAATCTAAAACGATTCGAATTGGAGGGTTTCCTGTTGAGTAAGTGGCCATATGAATGTGCAGGTAATTACCCAGTTCTAACTGTTTAAGTGGATTGTACTGAGAGAGAGAGAGAGAGAGAGAGAGAGAGAGAGAGAGAGAGAGAGAGAGAGAGAGAGAGAGTTCTGCCATCGTGAAACTCCCATCTCATGAGCTTTCTCGGCCAAATAGCTTTTTAAAGTTCTCTGTGCTGTCCACATTTCCAAGTCCATTCCCCCTGCGCGCGCGTGTGTGTGTGTGGTGTGTGTGTGTGTGTGTGTGTGTGTTTTAATATGGCGTTATAAGCCAGTAGACGGACGCGGTTGCGTCCTGTATGTGGCTTCCCTTTCCGCACTCGTGCGTCTTCGTCAGTGACTCAGAAACGTCGAGGGACCTAGTGTGGAGAGTCCTCCGGCCGGCTGAAGCAGGCTCTTGCACTCTGGCAAATGTTGTTCTGTTTATAGATCAATTCCTTATAGTTTTGAAGAATTTATCTTAAGAAATAGCTCTTGTTATCTGAGCTTTTATGCAGTAAATGTGATTCAGAGGTTTTTCGATTGCATATATATATGCTGAATATGTTTATCTTATTCTTTTGCATAAAGAGGAAAGGTATTGAATTTGCTCTTCCGTTAAGACTTCTCTGCTCTACAATTTGTTTATGGCTAACTTACCTCAATGATATCCTAATCCAGTCGACCTTCTGGTACTCTTTACAGGTCGTCTATCTAAAGCTGCCTTGATAAGACTAAGACGATCCATTAATTTGAAACCCCAGAGCTCCCCTGCGTATATGAACTGTTTACAGCATAAGGCATTGACGATGCTCATTTGTTCCGTTGTGTATATTGTCGGTAATGAGGTGATAGTTCTTTTGTTTTCCTCCCTCTTTATATTAACGATGTTCATTTGTTTCATTGTGTATATTATCGGTAGTGAGATGATAGTGCTTTTGTTTTTCTCCCTCCTTATATTAACGATGTTCATTTGTTTCACTGTGTATATTATCGGTAGTGAGGTAATAGTGCTTTTGTTTTTCTCCCTCCAGGTAAGGATGACCGGCTGGTGTGTATATAGAGAGAAGGATCCAGGCGAGGTAATGTAGAAGATTTTTGGCTGTTTGGAGTGTTGGGCTAGTGTTTAGGGGCCATAATGCTGGACCCATTTGGGTGTGATATCTCTCTCTCTCTCTCTCTCTCTCTCTCTCTCTCTCTCTCTCTCTCTCTCTCTCTCTCTCTCTCTCTCTCTCTCTCTCTCTCTCTCCGAAGAAAAGTCCAGCTAACTTTTCTCTTCAATGAGACGTAGATCAAGGTAATGAGAGCGGGAGAGATGAAAGTGTATGATTGGAACATCATTTCACAAGTTGCTGAGGGAGATGTGAACAGTGACTCTACTTTCTTTTCAGAATCACAGGGCACGGAATCATGGCCTAGAGACTACCTGTCTATCTGTCTCCCTACCTACCTACCTACCTACCTACCTACCTACGAGTACCTACGACGAAATTTTGCCGCTTGGGCAAGTCGTAGCACTCGCCACACATCTCGTAGGATAACCATTCCCTTCTTCCCCCTCTACCACAACGTACACTGTTCATGGTCACTCGGGGGTGTTCATCTGGAACTGTTTTTAGCCATTGATGAAGGTCTCTTTTGAATATTTTTCTGCTTTTTTCTTCCAGGTCTTTCATTTCACTTGGCATTATACTGAAGAGTCTTGGATATGGCGAGGCTCTCGTATAGCCAGGGATCATGGCTGAGTTGAGTACTCTGTTCTTTCCTTGTTGAAACGCTTTTGATCTAGAGGCGTCGCAGAAGAGGGAGGTATGGCGAGGGCTGTTGAAGATTCAGGGGGTGTGTGGGGAGTGGTTGAGTTGGGTGGGAAGTGAGTGGCATGCAGGCAGGGTCGGGAGCGAAGTGCGGGTGTGGGTTGGGGTGTGTGTGTGTCTGTGCATACATGGCATACAAGAATTTCCTGCCACTCGCCAAGCTCGCCGACATTGCCATATGAAGACCGAAAGAAGAAGAAGAAGAAAAAAAAGATAAATCGATTCTTTTCCCACACGACTGTGTAACAGTGGTTGATTCTCTCTCTCTCTCTCTCTCTCTCTCTCTCTCTCTCTCTCTCTCTCTCTCTCTCTCTCTCTCTCTCTCTCTCTCTCTCTCTCTCCACTTGTGTTGCCACTGCCCAGACTTCTGTTGAACCTGTTTCCCCTCGCGTGGTTTCTGAACGCTGAAAAAAAAGACAAGAAAACCTTTGTTCAACAAACACTCTTGCCAGACACAAGAAACACCCTCATACTCTCGACCTTATAACACGTGTGTAAGACACTATACCTGTGACTGGTTCGTTTGGAGGTGTTCATTCCAGCTGATCACGGTGAACGTGGACCAAATGGGGTCATAGTCCGGAAAAGAAAAAGAAAAAAAAAAAAAAAGGAAGATTCAACATTGGAATTTTTTCTTCGGATTCAACACTATAAGTGCAGAACTCTGATAGGTGTCGTGTGGGTCGAGGTGGTGGCGTCACTAGTGGTAAATGAGCAGCAGCTGAGGAAGGGCTCCAGCAGCAGCTCCAGCAGCAGCTCTAGCAGCCAGCAGCAGCAGCAGCAGCCGCCGCCTCAGCATCTTAAAGACAGACTGACTTATGCCTTGGGATGTAAACAGAAAGGTCGATAGGACTTGTGATTTTGTTCCTCGTCTTTTGGAGTGGGAGGAGGGTGTTATTTCATGTATGGCGGGGTGGCGACGGGAATGGATGAAGGTAGCAAGTATGAATGTGTGCATATGCGTATATATACAAATTAGATAACTTTATTCTTGATAAAAATTTGTAAAATGATAAGTTTATAAACGCTCGTTGTAGGTTTTGGACAATCACATGTTTACCAAATGGCGTCCTAGCTTCGTCTCTTCGATGTATATCAACTGACTGTTATATTTCTCTCTTATGTCTCCCCTGATGATGTGATTATTACACGAAAGTGCACTTGCGAACTTATCGTGTTTTATTTTCCCCGTGGACTCATAGGAGTAAATATATATATATATATATATATATATATATATATATATATATATATATATATATATATATATATATATATATATATATATATATATGTCTGTTTATGTATATGTGTGTATACGGTGAAATGTATATGTGCGTGTATGGGCGTTTATATATACATGTGTATGTGGGTGGGTTGGGCAATTCCTCGTCTAGTTCCCTTTGTTACCTCGCTGACGCGGAAGACGGCGACTAAGTATATTATGTAGATGTATACATGTACATGTTACGCAACTGCACATGACACATTTCCATGAATACGCACATGCATGTTTTACGCGTATGTTCACACCGAGACGCCGACCGTCGCGCCGGCCGGGCACGTAACATACCACGTACATTCAAGATTGCCTACGCCTAGGGTGGCACATTTCTCCATATTTACCAAAATTCCTCCAGCGATTGTCAAGACTCAGTTTTGCGGTCGAGGCCCCAGGCTCCAGGTAGAGCAGTCGCCTGCCTCTGTACTTTTCACCTCGAATGCTTCTCTCTCTCTCTCTCTCTCTCTCTCTCTCTCTCTCTCTCTCTCTCTCTCTCTCTCTCTCTCTCTCTCTCTCTCTCTCTTTCACACACACACACACACACGCACACCTCGCGTGATGGGCAACACGTGTCTGTTTTCCCCTCTCTCTTCTCAGATGGCTAGTCGCCATTAAAGGGGTCTTCTCATCCTTCCCCTCTGTTGCCCTCGCCCAGAGCCGTGGCCTCCACCACCCCTTTTTCGAAGGGCATAAAAGGGGGGGGATGACCTTTGACCACCTGAGCCGCGGGGGGGGGGGGGTTGCTGGCTCTTATTTAAGTTTCCCCTTTCCCCTTATTGGGAGGTTAGGATGGCAAGAGAGAGAGAGAGAGAGAGAGAGAGAGAGAGAGAGAGAGAGAGAGAGAGAGAGAGAGAGAGAGAGAGAGAGAAGGGGGTTGGGGGTGGTGAAAGGTAGACTGGACACTGAAGCTGAAGTGGAGACACGGTAGACAGTAGTAGATAGTTCAGATGTGTAGATGGAGCTTCACTTGAGATGTAGGAGTGGTTGGTTGGTGATTTATTTCTCTTGCCATATTTCTGTAATGGTGTATTTCTGTTGCCATATTTCTGTAATGGTGTATTTCTGTCGCCATATTTCTGTAATGGTGTATTTCTGTTGCCATATTTCTGTAATGGTGTATTTCTGTCGCCATATTTCTGTAATGGTGTATTTCTGTTGCCATATTTCTGTAATGGTGTATTTCTGTTGCCATATCTCTGTAATGGTGTATTTCTGTCGCCATATTTCTGTAATGGTGTATTTCTATTGCCATATTTCTGTAATGGTGTATTTCTATTGCCATATTTCTGTAATGGTGTATTTCTATTGCCATATTTCTGTAATGGTGTATTTCTATTGCCATATCTCTGTAATGGTGTATTTCTGTTGCCATATTTCTGTAATGGTGTATTTCTGTTGCCATATTTCTGTACCTCCGACATACTGTGTGTGTGTGTGTGTGTGTGTGTGTGTGTGTGTGTGTGTGTGTGTGGCTATTGAATTCGTCTGCAGGGTTGACCAGTTGGCTCACTTTAAGTCGTGGGTGTTTTTCTTCAAGACGAGGGTAATTTTTCTCTAGTGGTGAACTGCAGAGAGTTGTTCTTTCCCCTTGTGTCTCCCCTCATATGCGTCTTCTCTTTACTCCCTCCCCTCTTCCTCCCGCCTGCCCTCATGGTTCCCCTCATCTCTTCGTGCTTCTTTGGTCTCCCTTTGCCTCATTATAAGGTGTCTGTGGTCCACATATTGGTGTGGTGCTTCACGACCTTACCTAAGTTACACATCAGCCAGTCACGTCCCTACCCGAGTAACACATCGCCAATCACGTCCTTACCCAAGTAACACATCAGCCAATCACATCCTTACCCAAGTAACACATCAGCCAATCACATCCCTACCCAAGTAACACATCAGCCAATCACGTCCTTACCCAAGTAACACATCAGCCAATCACGTCCTTACCCAAGTAACACATCAGCCAATCACGTCCCTACCTAAGTAACACATCCGCCAATCACGTCCCTACCCGAGTAACACATCAGCCAATCACATCCTTACCCAAGTCACACGTCAGCCAACACATCAGCCAATCATGCCCTTACCCATGTTAAACATCAGCCAATCACTTTCTTAGTCCATTAGCACATCAGCCAATCACGTCCTTACCCAAGGCACACATCAACCAATCACACTCTCTTACCCAAGTTATGCATCAGCCAATCAACCCTCAACCCCTGAGCTGCTAGGAACACGATCCCTAGCATCATGGCTCGCTCTCGAGGCTAGGGAAACTGCTATGAATTGCTAAGTTGATCCTTTCATTGATTACAGAGACGCTTCCTTGTGCTGATATATTACACTAAATTCGTAGTATTCTCTTTGAATGATAGTCGATCAACCTGTTAGTAAATTGTTTATTTTAATTTGTAAAATGAAGCAAATAGTGTATTTCATTAGAGGAATGTTTACGCGGCAGACGATTCGAAAATTAAGTTCGAAATTATCGGTGTGAAGTGTAACTATGTCTCTTCGGTTATCCCATTTATCTGCTGGAAGGGTAGATCCTTTTTTTTTTTTCTCCCCCTGGAAACTGTCTGGAAGGAGAAAGAAAAGAATTGGTCAACGGTTGAAGAAATCTATTTTTTTTTTGACCCGTGGTCATTGGTTGGGGGCTTGCTGTCCTGGGAATTAAAGAAAATGGAGATTGCCCAAGGAAAACGGAAGAAGCTGGCAGAAGCTAACAAAAGAAAACATCTAATATTCTTTCATTCCATTGTTGAAGTTTATGAGAAAACGGGTATAGTTAAAGTCTAATTCTTCAGGAGATTATGAAATGTGTATCCTAAAGGAGGATAATAATGCTGATGAAATAACGTCGAAACGAAAACAAAGAGAAATGAAAGAAAATGAAAATTACAAATGATCTGGTCACTTTTGGTTCAGAGGTTTCTGTTAGCTGGGGTTGTGGTGGTGGCCGTGGTTAAGGGGTGGCGTTGTTGTTCCCTAAGGGGTAAGGTGAGGTTGGGGATTCGTCTAGTGGGTGAGAAGGTGATCTAAGGGGACAGAGGAAGGGTAGGAAGGGCATGAGGGAAAGGCAAATGGGAAAGATGGTAAATGATAATGGGAGGTTGTGTATATAGGTCGAGAGACGAAGGGGGCAGACGATAGATCTCTGACGAAAGGTGACAGAAATGTTTGAGAGAGAGAGAGAGAGAGAGAGAGAGAGAGAGAGAGAGAGAGAGAGAGAGAGAGAGAGAGAGAGAGACTGTTGTAATTAGTGTTGGTGAGGCCCCACGGTGGGGGCGACCAGCTGACATCCACCTGATATGTGAAGCAGAGGAGGTCAAAGGTTAAACAAACGTAGGGATACAGAAGGTAGCCCAGGGTGAGGATAGGGAGTTGCCAAGGCTACACACACACACACACACACACACAGCCTCAAGACCACTGTTCCCCCTGATCAGTGTAAATGACACGCCAGAGGAACGAAACTTGTAACTGAATATGTTTGCAGATGATGTAGGGGTTCATGAGGGGAGTAAAGAGTTAGGGGAGGACTGCAACAGCTTACAAGGGGACCTGGACAAATTCCAAAGCTGGTATGATACATGGTTGAGGAAATACAGTAAATACAAAATAAGTGAAGATGAGCCACCATGTTAGAAGGACTCGTACGAATATCAACAGGAACTGAGATGTAGGAACCTTTGTGTGAGTGGGACTTGTGAGTCGACATTGTACCTCATCTGCCGCCAGACCTCCTCCTAAGGAGCGCTGCAAATGACGCAAACACTCGTCCGGCAGATGTAGGAGTCGCGCTCACCTTCGTGGCTGAGGAAATGTTTACCATCGCACAGTTGGACACAACACCAGACTCCGCCTCCCAAGTTTGGTCACTGCACGTAACGAATCACAGGGAAGTAGCAGAGCAGGTCTACACCACTTTGGGTAAGACATGCGACACCAGGATTTTAAAGAGCTGAAATTACGCTACGGTGTGACACGACTTTGATTTGTCTGCTATGGAAGAGGGAAGGGTAAAAGGGCAATTTGTCCACTATGGAAGAGGGAAGGGTAAAAGGGTAATTTGTCCACTATGGAAGAGGGAAGGGTAAAAGGGTAATTTGTCCACTATGGAAGAGGGAAGGGTAAAAGGGTAATTTGTCCACTATGGAAGAGGGAAGGGTAAAAGGGTAATTTGTCCACTATGGAAGAGGGAAGGGTAAAAGGGTAATTTATCCACTATGGAAGAGGGAAGGGTAAAAGGGCAATTTGTCCACTATGGAAGAGGAAGGGTAAAAGGGTAATTTGTCCACTATGGAAGAGGGAAGGGTAAAAGGGCAATTTGTCCACTATGGAAGAGGGAAGGGTAAAAGGGTAATTTGTCCACTATGGAAGAGCGAAGGGTAAAAGGGTAATTTGTCCACTATGGAAGAAGGAAGGGTAAAAGGGTAATTTGTCCACTATGGAAGAGGGAAGGATTAAAAGGGTAGTATTTGATCATAACCTTTGAAGTGTTCAAGCCAGTGTGATGGCGTCAGCAAGGAAGAGCTCTTCCAAAGATGTAAGGATAGAGAACCAACCAGAGACTATAATGTGAAATTAAGCAAGATATTTGCTTGGGATATTAGAAGAATCACATCTCACACTGTAAGAGTAGTGGATGAATGGACTGAAGTGAGTTATGAGACTGCCTGTGTGGACAGGACATGTTAAGTTTATAATGTTGTACGATGGAAGAGATCGTTCAAGTGATGGGGGCCTCTGCCTTCCCATCACTGCTCATAAAGGTTAATGGTCCGTGGAATGATGTAATATCTGACGTGATATTATGTAATACGAAAGCTGTTACTCATATCGTGCACGTAACCTCATGCTTGGCACAGGTTTAAAAACGTCATATATATATATATATATATATATATATATATATATATATATATATATATATATATATATATATATATATATACATATATATATATATATATATATATATATATATATATATATATATATATATATATATATATATATATATTCCTTTTTTTTTTAAACTATTCGCCATTTCCCGCGTTAGCGAGGTAGCGTTAAGAACAGAGGACTGGGCCTTTTATGGAATATCCTCACCTCCCGCCACCCCTGTTCCTTCTTTTGGAAAATTAAATTTTATATATATATATATATATATATATATATATATATATATATATATATATATATATATATATATATATATATATATATATAAATATTTCTTTTCTTTCTTTCTTTCAAAGTATTCGCCATTACCCGCATTAGCGAGGTAGCGTTAAGAACAGAGGACTGGGCCTTTGAGGGAATATCCTCACCTGGCTCCCTTCTCTGTTCCTTCTTTTGGAAAATTAAAAAAAGAAAAGAAAAACAAAACAATTTCTATGAAAGTCTTGGTGTTACGTAGTATTTTTCTAAAGGTTCCTGTCGCCTTCGGCAGCGCTGCTTCAAGTAGCAGGGTAATGTAGACTCCTTTGGAGTGACACGTTTTTATCTTTTTTTGACGAGATTTTACTTCCAGTGATACAGCCTCTCGCCGAAGGTGACTTTTCAATCGGAGTGTAACGCTGCGCTACTCTCCGTAGCAGGGGAATGATAGTGCCCACTGGCGTGAGGAGTAGCTCCTCAACGAGACTGTTGTCCTCAGTCTTTCTTGACAGTGGCACTGCCTCGCCCAAGCTGACATTTCATTCGCACTTTCACTTCATGCAGACGAATTGTGGTAAAGCACACACACACACACACACACACACACACACACACACACACGTGTGCTCACTTCATGCAGACGAATTGTGGTAAAGCGCGCACACACACACACACACACACACACGTGTATTTTGTGCACGTGTGTGTGTGGGGGGGGGGGGAGGGATAGAGATTGTATTTTTCATCAAAGACCTGCAATGAAGTAGACGTTCATCACTTTATGATTATAGAGTGTTATATCATCTTGGCCCCCGCCACAGGTTATGGGCTCGGCAGGATATGACAGGTCACTCAGCAAACTCTCTTCTTCTCGGCCAAAGATAGATAGTTCGAGAGGTATCTAACGTGAAGATAGATAGTTCAAGAGAAACTTAACGTGAAGATAGTTCGAGAGATACCTGGCGTGAAGATAGATAGCTCGAGAGGTACCTGGCGTGAAGATAGATAGCTCGAGAGATACCTGGCGTGAAGATAGATAGCTCGAGAGATACCTGACGTGAAGATAGATAGCTCGAGAGATACCTGGCGTGAAGATAGATAGTTCGAGAGATACCTGGCGTGAAGATAGATAGCTCGAGAGATACCTGGCGTGAAGATAGATAGCTCGAGAGATACCTGACGTGAAGATAGATAGCTCGAGAGATACCTGGCGTGAAGATAGATAGTTCGAGAGGTACCTGACGTGAAGATAGATAGTTTGAGATACTTTCCATGGGGTTAGGTAGCCGGAGTTGTGCCTCTCCACCTCGGGACAGACGTGAGTGTTGAGAGTCGAAGTGCGGGACGGAGGTGGTTCAAGGCGCCGTCGTCGACCATCTGTACGTACTCCCACACTGGAGAGTCGCTTGCCACAACACGACGCGTCGCACGCTCTTGCCCTTCGAGTGCACACACACACACACACACACACACACACACACACACACACACACACACACACACACACACACACACTAGCACATCTCTCTCTCTCTCTCTCTCTCTCTCTCTCTCTCTCTCTCTCTCTCTCTCTCTCTCTCTCTCTCTCTCTCTCTCTCTCTCCCAGTGACATTTATCTCAGCATCACAAGCGGTCTTGTCAAAGAACTGACTCACGTGCCTTCAGCAGGTAGAGAGAGATTTCACCTGGGGCCCACGGGGCTTTGTGTGGGTCAAGACCCTTCCCTAGTAGTTGCTAGATACCTTTTCTGACGATGTTACTGTGTTACGATTCCTCTTTCCCTCCCCCAACGAGTCGGCGTTGGGATTGGGGGAGCTAACGTGTCGTCCACCCTGAAGACAACACCGTGGAATTCATCCGTTCAGTTCCTCTCGTATCTTCTCCTCTTGGACAGCTCCTGCTTCTGCCTCCCCTAGCCAGATAAGCCGTTATGTAACCGACATTTTACTTCAGATTTGAGGAGAAGTTTTGGATTATCTCCCGCCTTATCAATAGGGTTCTTTTTTTAAAAGTTCTTCTGTCACTTTTTCCCTGGCTTGCCTCGTTTCTCCTCCATCTTCCACTCCTACGCTCCCACACTGTTTGATATCTTTTAGTGAACCATATCCTTTTCTTTTTTCTTTTCTAACCTTTTATCTATATTTGTAGCTATACTGTATCCCTGGGGATAGGGGAGAAAGAATACTTCCCACGTATTCCCTGCGTGTCATAGAAGGCGACTAAAAGGGGAGGGAGCGGTTGGCTGGAAATCCTCCCCTCTCGTTATTTTTTTTAATTTTCCAAAAGAAGGAACAGAGAAGGGGGCCAGGTGAGGATATTCCCTCAAAGGCCCAGTCCTCTGTTCTTAACGCTACGTCGCTAACGCGGGAAATGGCAAATAGTTTGAAAAAGAACCTCTTTTAAGATGTAGTCATTATAGATGGTGGTCTGGCTATACATCTTTTTTGTTTATGAAGTTTATGAAGTTATACATTTTAGCTGGTGGTGT
This sequence comes from Panulirus ornatus, assembly GCF_036320965.1. Classification (NCBI taxonomy): domain Eukaryota; kingdom Metazoa; phylum Arthropoda; class Malacostraca; order Decapoda; family Palinuridae; genus Panulirus; species Panulirus ornatus. Next base: position 3,026,978 of record NC_092248.1, on the reverse strand, counting down.
GTATCGTGGCTTTGGGAAGTCCACAATGAATATTCTCAAAGATTCTGCTCAGCGCTTGAGTAATCTCTTCAATATTCTCAAAGATTCTGCTCAGCGCTTGAGTGATCTGTTGAATATTCTCAAAGATTCTGTTCAGCGCTTGAGTAATCTCTTGAATATTCTCAAAGATTCTGCTCAGCGCTTCAGTAATCTCTTGAATATTCTCAAAGATTCTGCTCAGCGCTTGAGTAATCTCTTGAATATTCTCAAAGACTCTGCTCAGCGCTTGAGTAATCTCTTGAATATTCTCAAAGATTCTGCTCAGCGCTTGAGTAATCTCTTGAATATTCTCAAAGACTCTGCTCAGCGCTTGAGTAATCTCTTGAATATTCTCAAGACTATGCTCAGCGCTTGAGTAAATCTCTTGAATATTCTCAAAGATTCTGCTCAGCGCTTGAGTAATCTCTTGAATATTCTCAAAGATTCTGCTCAGCGCTTGAGTAATCTCTTGAATATTCTCAAAGATTCTGCTCAGCGCTTGAGTAATCTCTTGAATATTCTCAAAGACTCTGCTCAGCACTTGAGTAATCTCTTGAATATTCTCAAAGATTCTGCTCAGCGCTTGAGTAATCTCTTGAATATTCTCAAAGACTCTGCTCAGCGCTTGAGTAATCTCTTGAATATTCTCAAAGACTCTGCTCAGCGCTTGAGTTTAAATCTCTTGAATATTCTCAAAGATTCTGCTCAGCGCTTGAGTAATCTCTTCAAGTCTGATCGGCACTCAGATCTCGTTTCATCTTAACCTTGTCATCAGACTCCAGCGTTACATTATCACTTTTACGTGATCGTATTGGATATTCTCGCTGCCTCTGCTTCTGTTCAGGCAAAGATGTGATCTAATGATGATGGCATGTCAGACACACACCTCAATGATTCCAATGTGCTTAATGACATGGTGATGGTACGGGTTAATTATCCTGTTTGCACGGAGGGAATTCGTCTCCATCATTCTCTGTTGCCATACATGTTGGTTACCTATTTGTACTGAAGGAGAAGGGAGGTCTGCACTCGTCATGTCCCCCATCTCTTGAACTTTTACATCCAGCAACTTGAACCCCCGTATGCCATCCACGTTCATGTTATGACGCGGTTTATTCTGCTCAGTCGAGTGTTTTTACATTATGAAGGCACTTCTTTGCTCACATGTTGTGTTGTCCCTGCACTCGTGTTGTGCCCCTGGTGATGCCTCCCTAAACCACACACACACACACACACACACACACACTCCCTTCAGCCAGGTACGCATTCATCGACCAGCCTCAAGGCGGAGAATGATGAACAGGTGGGTTGTTGGGGGTCAGGCGGCCGCCCTGTCCTGCCCGGGATTCGAACTCACTCCCCTGGGATTGGTAGGTTTGTAACGCCAACCGTTTTCTGCGCGCGCGCGTGTGTGTGTGTGTGTGTGTGTGTTTGTGTGTGTGTGTGTGTGTGTGTGTGTGTGTGTGTGTGTGTGTGTGTGTGTGTGGACCTTGAGCATCTCTCCCGGCCTATCTTGGACGCCTCTCACACCGCGGGAGACCCTTTGGTCCCGGGTGAGTTTGTTCTTCATCGAGGCCTTGCTGTTACTAGGGCAGGCTACTGGCATTAAGTGACCTTGACGTCGTGGCTTTTATATTGGATTTTCTTCCTTAAGGTAGACTTTGGGTTGGGGGGATAGTGTAGTAGTGCCCAGGGCCAAGCTGTTGCTATTTCTAGGAGAGCCTCCGCCTCGGGACTTGGCTCTGCTGGGGGGAAAAAAATTGGGACAGTGACTATGTTATATGTCACTGTGCTGGTCCTGTCGTAAATGCGGTGTTGTCTGCGCTGATGATGGCCTGTTGTCGCCTGATGTGATCTTCGTTTATGTCGAGGTCACTGTTGATGTCGGTGGAGACCATCTGAGGTCATGGTTGATGTCGGTGAGGACCATCTGAGGTCATGGTTGAGGTCCGAAGACCATCTGAGGTCGTTGTTGATGTCCAAAGACCATCTGAGGTCATTGTTGATGTTAGAAGACCACCTGAGGTCGTTGTTGATGTCCAAAGACCATCTGAGGTCTTTGTTGATGTTTGGAAGTCGATCTGAGGTCATTGCTCTTGTTTAGAGAACCATATGAGGTCAGTGTAGCTGATAAGAGCCCATCTAAGATTATCGTGGATGATAACAAACCATCTGAGGTCAGTATAGATGATAACAGACCATATTAGGTCACTGTGGATGATAACAGTCCATCTGAGGTCGCCGTGGATGATAAGCAGGCCATCAGAGGTCAGGCGGGGATGGTAAGAATCATAGCCATCGTCCGTGACTCGTGGGTGAGGTAGTGACCTGCCTGTGTCGGAGGAGGCGATACGTAGAGCGGCGTCGAAGGGTCGCACTCCCACCGCCAAGGAGCGATCGCAGACGACGCAAGCCAAGGCCTCAGTATGTCATGAAGACTGGCGGTATGCCGGCCGCTGCAACTGGTGCCAGAGTGAGTTTATTACTGCTTGTGTCAGCAGGGTTGGCTGGCAGATTATGGAGATGAAACTGTCTCGAGGAATCGGAGAAACATAAGGCAATGTGACGCCTACTGTTTGACTTTGTTGCCTTGATGAAACCTGATGGTGAGAGTGAAAATGTGCAGAATATATATATATATATATATATATATATATATATATATATATATATATATATATATATATATATATATATATTCCTGTGAGTCCACGGGGAAATGAAACACAAGTTCCCAAGTGCCCTTTCGTGTAATAATCACATCATCAGGGCAGATGCAAGAAAGAAACATAACAGTCAGTTGATATGCAACGAAGAGACGTAGCTAGGACGCCATTTGGTATAAAGAAGCTTTATACATTTACAATATGAATGGCTTATATGATATAAAAAGACTATGAAATGTAGGATGGCTTTGGACGAATGCATGGAGCGTGGCGTACCTGTGTCCGATTGTTATGGAGTGTTGAAATGCTCTCCAGAGGGAGAAGCCCACCACACGTTGGTGAAGGTGGAGAATGCACGGTGTTAAAAAGGCTGTGTTATGGTACATAAGGTTAGGAACTGAGGGGGAGAAAAACCGCAATGAAATGGTTAAAGGAAACTAGACTGGTAGGTACCAGAGTGGTGGGCCGCGACTGGTGACTGGCTGAGTGTTAATGGGTGTAGTAGTGAGGGGAGACAGAGCCCACCCTCCTCCTCTGGGCCATGCAATGGGCTGTCATACTCTTGTGGCTCCACCTCTCTGTCCTTTCCTTGCTGGCTATTCCATCCTCCCATCCATACTCCTATCTCCGCCATGCACTCCACCATCCTTTTGTCTCATTCAGTACTCTCTCTCTCTCTCTCTCTCTCTCTCTCTCTCTCTCTCTCTCTCTCTCTCTCTCTCTCTCTCTCTCTCTCTCTCTCTCTCTCTCTCACACCTTTTCCATCCCTGTCGCCCGTTCCATCATCTATTCGTCCAGCCCCCTTTGCATCCCTCCATCTCTCTATCCACCATCACCAACCCTTCCTATCCCTTCGACATTCCTTCCATCCCTTCAGCACCCCTTCCATCCCTCCAACACCCCTTCCACCCCTTCATCTAGGCCCCCCCCCCCCCCTTCATTCAGGCGTCCTGGCACCCTTCCCTTGGTGCCCCAATAGCGTCCGCTCAAGGCAATGTGTGTGTGTGTGTGTGTGTGTGTGTGTGTGTGTGTGTGTGTGTGTGTGACGTGCTTGGCGCCAGCTTGGGGGGCAGGGTGTCGCCAGAGCCCACGGCCATCGGCGCCACACATTTACCTCCCACAACCAACCCAACCACACACACAGGTCTTCAGCCAGCCACTATACGCTGGCCTGGCCGGGTTCTCGATGACCAAAATGTTGTATCTCTCCTCACTCAGCCATACGAGAGCGCATTTAATCTCTTATCTCATTTATCATATGATTATATCACGAACTTTTGCATTTTTAGGAAGAAATAAAAAACGAAATGTTTGGTATTTGGAACTAAAAATTTTGAAATATTTTACAATTGAAAATGAAATTTTTTTAAAATTTTATGGTTAAAAAGTTAAAATGATTTTCAGTTTATAAACCAAAAAAAAATTATGAATTATTATATAACACCCTTGAAGAATTGCGTTTCTCAGTGAGAAAAAGATTAATATTGGGTTTTTGATTATTCCCAATGATAAAAATATAGTCAGTGATTATTTAATCGCCCTGAAACTGTAAATTTTTGAGTTCTAAGAATGCAGTGAAATTTTAACATTTCAAGCCCAAAGATCAAGACAAGAAATAAGTCAGCAGACAGTAAGAAAACAATATATCATTTACAACTCAAAAATTTAATGTAAATTTTTTTTCTCCTTACGTACAAACCTGAGGATAATGTAGCCTTATGGTGTTGCAACTTCACGATGTTTGAAAGCTAAAGACGCCCTTTGCTCACGGTATTGGATACTTTTAAAAAGGGTTGTATACACTTTGAACCCTTGTATATTAAAAGTTTAATGTGTATAAGTTTGCGTTCTAAACCATGTAAGTTCACATTTAAAGCTTATACATGTTTTAAGTTTATATCATAAGCCCGTCTTCATTGTAAATTTGCACCATAAACCCATGTAGAGAGAGTTGAAATTATATTAAACTCATGTAGATTCTAGGTTCACATTCGAACCCAGGATGTGTACATTTACATTTTAAACCCGTAAATGTGACTTTCCAGCATTTTTTAAAACACCCAAGACGTGAATTTTCGACATTTTGAACTTTCCAAAACGTGAAATTACGACAATTTAAACCACCAAGTTGATATTCGTCATTTAGAAAAAAATGAAATAGTCTTAGCATGAATTTTGAACGTTTTAAACTTTCTAAAAACGTGAAATTACGTCTATTTAAACCACCAAGTTGATATTCGTCATTAAAGAAAAAAAGACTAATAACGTAAATTTCGAACATTTTAAACTTTCTAAAACGTGAAAATACGACTATTGAAACCACCAAGATGGTGATATCCATTTAAAAAAGAAAAATAATCTTAACCTTCGCCACTTTAAGAAAAAATAATAACCTCTTCTATCCCAGGGGTGTTGTTGAATTCGACAGCGCCTTCACAGCGCCAGCAGCAACCGCTGGTGGGCAAAATTCACCCTCTGCCAAATTGGTTGGCTCCCAGACCCAGACACTGTGTGAGAGATAGCGAAGTCGTGTGTCGAGGAATGTTTATATTTATGGACAACAACAGCGATACATGAGTCTCTGTTTTTGTGTGTGTGTGTGTGTGTGCTCGCGCGTGTGTGTGTGTGTTTGTGTTTTTGTGTTCTTGTTCTTAACCTATTAATGGATCTAGGCCTGTCAGTCCCGTTTTCTTTTTTTTTTTTCAAATCGCTTTATTTCCGCCTTCTTGATGATACATCTTTTCATCCTGCTTCTCTCTGTAGTCCATTTCGGATTGTAAGATGGTGGCGTCTCTCTCTCTCTCTCTCTCTCTCTCTCTCTCTCTCTCTCTCTCTCTCTCTCTCACACCTTTTCCATCCCTGTCGCCCGTTCCATCATCTATTCGTCCAGCCCCCTTTGCATCCCTCCATCTCTCTATCCACCATCACCAACCCTTCCTATCCCTTCGACATTCCTTCCATCCCTTCAGCACCCCTTCCATCCCTCCAACACCCCTTCCACCCCGTCATCTAGGCCCCCCCCCCCCCCTTCATTCAGGCGTCCTGGCACCCTTCCCTTGGTGCCCCAATAGCGTCCGCTCAAGGCAATGTGTGTGTGTGTGTGTGTGTGTGTGTGTGTGTGTGTGTGTGTGTGTGACGTGCTTGGCGCCAGCTTGGGGGGCAGGGTGTCGCCAGAGCCCACGGCCATCGGCGCCACACATTTACCTCCCACAACCAACCCAACCACACACACAGGTCTTCAGCCAGCCACTATACGCTGGCCTGGCCGGGTTCTCGATGACCAAAATGTTGTATCTCTCCTCACTCAGCCATACGAGAGCGCATTTAATCTCTTATCTCATTTATCATATGATTATATCACGAACTTTTGCATTTTTAGGAAGAAATAAAAAACGAAATGTTTGGTATTTGGAACTAAAAATTTTGAAATATTTTACAATTGAAAATGAAATTTTTTAAAAATTTTATGGTTAAAAAGTTAAAATGATTTTCAGTTTATAAACGAAAAAAATTTATGAATTATTATATAACACCCTTGAAGAATTGCGTTTCTCAGTGAGAAAAAGATTAATATTGGGTTTTTGATTATTCCCAATGATAAAAATATAGTCAATGATTATTTAATCGCCCTGAAACTGTAAATTTTTGAGTTCTAAGAATGCAGTGAAAATTTTAACATTTCAAGCCCAAAGATCAAGACAAGAAATAAGTCAGCAGACAGTAAAAACAATATATCATTTACAACTCAAAAATTTAATGTAAATTTTTTTTTCTCCTTACGTACAAACCTGAGGATAATGTAGCCTTATGGTGTTGCAACTTCACGATATTTGAAAGCTAAAGACGCCCTTTGCTCACGGTATTGGATACTTTTAAAAAGGGTTGTATACACTTTGAACCCTTGTATATTAAAAGTTTAATGTGTATAAGTTTGCGTTCTAAACCATGTAAGTTCACATTTAAAGCTTATACATGTTTTAAGTTTATATCATAAGCCCGTCTTCATTGTAAATTTGCACCATAAACCCATGTAGAGAGAGTTGAAATTATATTAAACTCATGTAGATTCTAGGTTCACATTCGAACCCAGGATGTGTACATCAACATTTTAAACCCCGTAAATGTGACTTTCCAACATTTTTTAAAACACCCAAGACGTGAATTTTCGACATTTTGAACTTTCCAAAACGTGAAATTACGACAATTTAAACCACCAAGTTGATATTCGTCATTTAGAAAAAAATGAAATAGTCTTAGCATGAATTTTGAACGTTTTAAACTTTCTAAAAACGTGAAATTACGTCTATTTAAACCACCAAGTTGATATTCGTCATTAAAGAAAAAAAACTAATAACGTAAATTTCGAACATTTTAAACTTTCTAAAACGTGAAAATACGACTATTGAAACCACCAAGATGGTGATATCCATTTAAAAAAGAAAAATAATCTTAACCTTCGACACTTTAAGAAAAAAATAATAATAGCCTCTTCTATCCCAGGGGTGTTGTTGAATTCGACAGCGCCTTCACAGCGCCAGCAGCAACCGCTGGTGGGCAAAATTCACCCTCTGCCAAATTGGTTGGCTCCCAGACCCAGACACTGTGTGAGAGATAGCGAAGTCGTGTGTCGAGGAATGTTTATATTTATGGACAACAACAGCGATACATGAGTCTCTGTTTTTGTGTGTGTGTGTGTGTGTGTGCTCGCGCGTGTGTGTGTGTGTTTGTGTTTTTGTGTTCTTGTTCTTAACCTATTAATGGATCTAGGCCTGTCAGTCCCGTTTTCTTTTTCTTTTTTCAAATCGCTTTATTTCCGCCTTCTTGATGATACATCTTTTCATCCTGCTTCTCTCTGTAGTCCATTTCGGATTGTAAGATGGTAGCGTCTCTCTCTCTCTCTCTCTCTCTCTCTCTCTCTCTCTCTCTCTCTCTCTCTCTCTCTCTCTCTCGCGTAGTGTAGACCTCCTCCTCCCTCCCGCCCCACATCCCACTGCCCAAGGCTTATGCTGGACCCCCTTCCCTCCACCTTCCTCGAGGCCCCATGTCATTTTCCCACCCCCCCATCTCCAATAGTATGCCCCCAAGTCCCTCTGCTGTTGGAAGATCGGTCGAGTGGGTTTATGATCCCGGCCCCCTTTGAGGAAGGTTTGCCTGTCTGTGCCAGAGAGAGAGAGAGAGAGAGAGAGAGAGAGAGAGAGAGAGAGAGAGAGAGAGAGAGAGAGAGAAACAAAAGCCACAGGAGAAAGGGCTTTTCTTTTTTGAATCTGCAGGTGATTCGAAGTGTAGTCATGTGTAATTTCTCAAATTAGACGAATTTGATGACATTAAGATGTGATTAATGGGAGACTGGAGTAGAAGAATTCGTGGTTTGTGCGAGATGATTGTGTCGGTTCTGTGGAGGGAAAGTGTCGGTGGCCATAAATTTATCCACCTTTCCACCAGGTAGAAATCGGGCGGTTCGAGGCAATTGTGTGGTCAGAGCTGAAGAAGAGGCGTCAAGCGAGTTAAATTTGGCGTCGTCAGCGTTTACTTGGCGGTCGTTACGGTAAATTTGGCGTCATCAGAGTTTATTTGGCGGTCGTTACAGTAAATTTGGCGTCATCAGAGTTTATTTGGCGGTCGTTACAGTAAATTTGGCGTCGTCAGAGTTTATTTGGCGGTCGTTACGGTAAATTTGGCGTCGTCAGAGTTTACTTGGCGGTCGTTACAGTAAATTTGGCGTCGTTAGAGTTTATTTGGCGGTCGTTACAGTAAACTTGGCGTCGTCAGAGTTTATTTGGCGGTCGTTACAGTAAATTTGGCGTCGTCAGAGTTTATTTGGCGGTCGTTACAGTGAATTTGGTGTCGTCAGAGTTTATTTGGCGGTCGTTACAGTAAATTTGGCGTCGTCAGAGTTTATTTGGCGGTCGTTACAGTAAATTAGGCGTCGTTAGTCGACGTAATAACGTCGCCAGAGTTAATCTGACGTCGCGAGAGTTAGTTCGGCGTCGTCAGTTTGGTTTTAGTCAGTCAACTTTGCGTCTTCAGAGT